>NC_090650.1:171976071-172203469 GCF_040937935.1 Hyperolius riggenbachi
TTGCGCCCATAAAAAAACAGGATATTGCATTTTACTCTTTTGCTTAGTGGAGATGGCACTGCCAGCAGCCACTGTGCTTTCAGTACTCTCGGTGCCAGCTGTTAAAACTTGTGCCCATAAAAAAACAACAACAGTATATTGCATTTTACTCTTTTGCTTAGTGGAGAAGGCACTGCCAGCAGCCACTGTGCTTTCAGTACTTTCAGTGCCAGCGAAACCTTGTGCCCATAAAAAAACAGTATATTGCATTTTACTCTTTTGCTTAGTGGAAGCCAAGGCATTGCCAGCAGCCACTGTGCTTTCAGTACTTTCAGTGCCAGCTGTTACAACTTGTGCCCATGAAAAAAAAACAGTATATTGCATTTTACTCTTTTGCTTAGTGGAGAAGGCACTGCCAGCAGCCACTGTGCTTTCAGTACTTTCAGTGCCAGCTAAACCTTGCGCCCATAAAAAAAACAGGATATTGCATTTTACTCTTTTGCTTAGTGGAGAAGGCACTGCCAGCAGCCACTGTGCTTTCAGTACTTTCAGTGCCAGCTGTTAAAACTTGTGCCCATAACAAAAACAGTATATTGCATTGTACTCTTTTGCTTAGTGGAGAAGGCACTGCCAGCAGCCACTGTGCTTTCAGTACTTTCAGTGCCAGCTGTTAAAAGTTGTGCCCATAACAAAAACAGTATATTGCATTTTACTCTTTTGTTTAGTGGAGAAGGCACTGCCAGCAGCCACTGTGCTTTCAGTACTTTCAGTGCCAGCTGTTACAACTTGTGCCCATAAAAAAAACAGTATTTTGCATTTTACTCTTTTGCTTAGTGGAGAAGGCACTGTCAGCAGCCACTGTGCTTTCAGTACTTTCAGTGACAGCTGTTAAAAACTTGTGCCCATAAAAAAACAGTATATTGCATTTTACTCTTTTGCTTAGTGGAAGCCAAGGCACTGCCAGCAGCCACTGTGCTTTCAGTACTTTCAGTGCCAGCTGTTAAAACTTGTGCCCATAAAAAAAAACAGTATATTGCATTTTACTCTTTTGCTTAGTGGAAAAGGCACTGCCAGCACCCACTGTGCTGTCAGTACTTTCAGTGCCAGCTAATAAAACTTGTGCCCATAACAAAAACAGTATATTGCATTTTACTCTTATGTTTAGTGGAGAAGGCACTGCCAGCAGCCACTGTGCTTTCAGTACTTTCAGTGCCAGCTAAACCTTGCGCCCATAAAAAAAACAGGATATTGCATTTTACTCTTTTGCTTAGTGGAGAAGGCACTTCCAGCAGCCACTGTGCTTTCAGTACTTTCAGTGCCAGCTAAACCTTGCGCCCATAAAAAAACAGGATATTGCATTTTACTCTTTTGCTTAGTGGAGAAGGCACTGCCAGCAGCCACTGTGCTTTCAGTACTTTCAGTGCCAGCTGTTAAAACTTGTGCCCATAAAAAAACAGAATATTGCATTGTACTCTTTTGCTTAGTGGAGAAGGCACTGCCAGCAGCCACTGTGCTTTCAGTACTTTCAGTGCCAGCTGTTAAAACTTGTGCCCATAAAAAAACCAGTATATTGCATTTTACTCTTTTGCTTAGTGGAGAAGGCACTGCCAGCAGCCACTGTGCTTTCAGTACTTTCAGTGCCATCTAAACCTTGTGCGCATAAAAAAAACAGGATATTGCATTTTACTCTTTTGCTTAGTGGAGAAGGCACTGCCAGCAGCCACTGTGCTTTCAGTACTCTCGGTGCCAGCCGTTAAAACTTGTGCCCATAAAAAAAAAACAGTATATTACATTTTACTCTTTTGCTTAGTGGAGAAGGCACTGCCAGCAGCCACTGTGCTTTCAGTACTTTCAGTGCCAGCTGTTAATAACTTGTGCCCATAAAAAAACAGTATATTGCATTTTACTCTTTTGCTTAGTGAAAGCCAAGGCACTGCCAGCAGCCACTGTGCTTTCAGTACTTTCAGTGCCAGCTGTTAAAACTTGTGCCCATAAAAACCAGTATATTGCATTTTACTCTTTTGCTTAGTGGAAGCCAAGGCACTGCCAGCAGCCACTGTGCTTTCAGTACTTTCAGTGCCAGCTGTTAAAACTTGTGCCCATAAAAAAAACAGTATATTGCATTTTACTCTTTTGCTTAGTGGAGAAGGCACTGCCAGCAGCCACTGTGCTTTCAGTACTTTCAGTGCCAGCTGTTAAAACTTGTGCCCATGAAAAAAAAACAGTATATTGCATTTTAATCTTTTGCTTAGTGGAAGCCAAGGCTCTGCCAGCAGCCACTGTGCTTTCTGTACTTTCAGTGCCAGCTGTTACAACTTGTGCCCATGAAAAAAAAACAGTATATTGCATTTTAATCTTTTGCTTAGTGGAAGCCAAGGCTCTGCCAGCAGCCACTGTGCTTTCACTACTTTCAGTGCCAGCTGTTAAAACTTGTGCCCATAAAAAAAACAGTATATTGCATTTTACTCTTTTGCTTAGTGGAGAAGGCACTGCCAGCAGCCACTGTGCTTTCAGTACTTTCAGTGCCATCTAAACCTTGTGCCCATAAAAAAACAGTATATTGCATTTTACTCTTTTGCTTAGTGGAGAAGGCACTGCCAGCAGCCACTGTGATTTCAGTACTTTCAGTGCCAGCTGTTAAAACTTGTGCCCATAACAAAAACAGTATATTGCATTTTACTCTTTTGCTTAGTGGAGAAGGCACTGCCAGCAGCCACTGTGCTTTCAGTACTTTCAGTGCCATCGAAACCTTGTGCCTATAAAAAAACAGTATATTGCATTTTACTCTTTCGCTTAGGGGAGAAGGCACTGCCAGCACCCACTGTGCTTTCAGTACTTTCAGTGCCAGCTGTTAAAACTTGTGCCCATAACAAAAACAGTATATTGCATTTTACTCTTTTGCTTAGTGGAGAAGGCACTGCCAGCAGCCACTGTGCTTTCAGCACTTTCAGTGCCAGCTGTTAAAACTTGTGCCCATAAAAAAACTGTATATTGCATTTTACACTTTTGCTTAGTGGAGAAGGCACTGCCAGCAGCCACTGTGCTTTCAGTACTTTCAGTGCCAGCTAAACCTTGCGCCCATAAAAAAACAGAATATTGCATTTTAATCTTTTGCTTAGTGGAGAAGGCACTGCCAGCAGCCACTGTGATTTCAGTACTTTCAGTGCCAGCTGTTAAAACCTGTGCCCATAAAAAAACAGAATATTGCATTGTACTCTTTTGCTTAGTGGAGAAGGCACTGCCAGCAGCCACTGTGCTTTCAGTACTTTCAGTGCCAGTTGTTAAAACTTGTGCCCATAACAAAAACAGTATATTGCATTTTACTCTTTTGCTTAGTGGAGAAGGCACTGCCAGCAGCCACTGTGCTTTCAGTACTTTCAGTGCCATCTAAACCTTGTGCCCATAAAAAAAAACCAGTATATTGCATTCTACTCTTGGTTATTGTTGAAAATAAAAACAGTACTTTCAGTGCCAGCTGTTAAAACTTGTGCCCATAATAAAAAACAGTATATTGCATTTTACTATTTTGCTTAATAGAGAAGGCACTGCCAGCAGCCACTGTGCTTTCAGTACTTTCAGTGCCAGCTAAACCTTGCGCCCATAAAAAAACAGTATATTGCATGTTACACTTTTGCTTAGTGGAGAAGGCACTGCCAGCAGCCACTGTGCTTTCAGTACTTTCAGTGCCAGCTGTTAAAACTTGTGCCCATAAATAACTGTATATTGCATTTTACTCTTTTGCTTAGTGGAAGCCAAGGCTCTGCCAGCAGCCACTGTGCTTTCAGTACTTTCAGTGCCAGCTGTTAAAACTTGTGCCCATAAAAAAAACAGTATATTGCATTTTACTCTTTTGCTTAGTGGAGAAGGCACTGCCAGCAGCCATTGTGCTTTCAGTACTTTCAGTGCCAGCTGTTAAAACTTGTGCCCATAAAAAAACTGTATATTGCATTTTACACTTTTGCTTAGTGGAGAAGGCACTGCCAGCAGCCACTGTGCTTTCAGTACTTTCAGTGCCAGCTAAACCTTGCGCCCATAAAAAAACAGAATATTGCATTTTACTCTTTTGCTTAGTGGAGAAGGCACTGCCAGCAGCCACTGTGATTTCAGTACTTTCAGTGCCAGCTGTTAAAACTTGTGCCCATAAAAAAACAGAATATTGCATTGTACTCTTTTGCTTAGTGAAGAAGGCACTGCCAGCAGCCACTGTGCTTTCACTACTTTCAGTGCCAGCTGTTAAAACTTGTGCCCATAAAAAAAACAGTATATTGCATTTTACTCTTTTGCTTAGTGGAGAAGGCACTGCCAGCAGCCACTGTGCTTTCAGTACTTTCAGTGCCATCTAAACCTTGTGCCCATAAAAAAACAGTATATTGCATTTTACTCTTTTGCTTAGTGGAGAAGGCACTGCCAGCAGCCACTGTGATTTCAGTACTTTCAGTGCCAGCTGTTAAAACTTGTGCCCATAACAAAAACAGTATATTGCATTTTACTCTTTTGCTTAGTGGAGAAGGCACTGCCAGCAGCCACTGTGCTTTCAGTACTTTCAGTGCCATCGAAACCTTGTGCCTATAAAAAAACAGTATATTGCATTTTACTCTTTCGCTTAGGGGAGAAGGCACTGCCAGCACCCACTGTGCTTTCAGTACTTTCAGTGCCAGCTGTTAAAACTTGTGCCCATAACAAAAACAGTATATTGCATTTTACTCTTTTGCTTAGTGGAGAAGGCACTGCCAGCAGCCACTGTGCTTTCAGCACTTTCAGTGCCAGCTGTTAAAACTTGTGCCCATAAAAAAACTGTATATTGCATTTTACACTTTTGCTTAGTGGAGAAGGCACTGCCAGCAGCCACTGTGCTTTCAGTACTTTCAGTGCCAGCTAAACCTTGCGCCCATAAAAAAACAGAATATTGCATTTTAATCTTTTGCTTAGTGGAGAAGGCACTGCCAGCAGCCACTGTGATTTCAGTACTTTCAGTGCCAGCTGTTAAAACCTGTGCCCATAAAAAAACAGAATATTGCATTGTACTCTTTTGCTTAGTGGAGAAGGCACTGCCAGCAGCCACTGTGCTTTCAGTACTTTCAGTGCCAGCTGTTAAAACTTGTGCCCATAACAAAAACAGTATATTGCATTTTACTCTTTTGCTTAGTGGAGAAGGCACTGCCAGCAGCCACTGTGCTTTCAGTACTTTCAGTGCCATCTAAACCTTGTGCCCATAAAAAAAAACCAGTATATTGCATTCTACTCTTGGTTATTGTTGAAAATAAAAACAGTACTTTCAGTGCCAGCTGTTAAAACTTGTGCCCATAATAAAAAACAGTATATTGCATTTTACTATTTTGCTTAATAGAGAAGGCACTGCCAGCAGCCACTGTGCTTTCAGTACTTTCAGTGCCAGCTAAACCTTGCGCCCATAAAAAAACAGTATATTGCATTTTACACTTTTGCTTAGTGGAGAAGGCACTGCCAGCAGCCACTGTGCTTTCAGTACTTTCAGTGCCAGCTGTTAAAACTTGTGCCCATAAATAACTGTATATTGCATTTTACTCTTTTGCTTAGTGGAAGCCAAGGCTCTGCCAGCAGCCACTGTGCTTTCAGTACTTTCAGTGTCAGCTGTTAAAACTTGTGCCCATGAAAAAAAAACTGTATATTGCATTTTACTCTTTTGCTTAGTGGAGAAGGCACTGTCAGCAGCCACCGTGCTTTCAGTACTTTCAGGGACAGCTGTTAAAAACTTGTGCCCATAAAACATCTGTATATTGCATTTTACACTATTGCTTAGTGGAGAAGGCACTGCCAGCAGCCACTGTGCTTTCAGTACTTTCAGTGCCAGCTAACCCTTGCGCCCATAAAAAACCAGGATATTGCATTTTACTCTTTTGCTTAGTGGAGAAGGCACTGCCAGCAGCCACTGTGATTTCAGTACTTTCAGTGCCAGCTAAAGCTTGCGCCCATAAAAAAACAGGATATTGCATTTTACTCATTTGCTTAGTGGAGAAGGCACTGCCAGCAGCCACTGTGCTTTCAGTACTCTCGGTGCCAGCTGTTAAAACTTGTGCCCATGAAAAAAAAACTGTATATTGCATTTTACTCTTTTGCTTAGTGGAGAAGGCACTGTCAGCAGCCACTGTGCTTTCAGTACTTTCAGTGACAGCTGTTAAAAACTTGTGCCCATAATAAAAAACAGTATATTGCATTTTACTCTTTTGCTTAATAGAGAAGGCACTGCCAGCAGCCACTGTGCTTTCAGTACTTTCAGTGCCAGCTGTTAAAACTTGTGCCCATAAAAAACTGTATATTGCATTTTACTCTTTTGCTTAGTGGAAGCCAAGGCTCTGCCAGCAGCCACTGTGCTTTCAGTACTTTCAGTGCCAGCTGTTAAAACTTGTGCCCATGAAAAAAAAACTGTATATTGCATTTTACTCTTTTGCTTAGTGGAGAAGGCACTGCCAGCAGCCACTGTGATTTCAGTACTTTCAGTGCCAGCTAAAGCTTGCGCCCATAAAAAAACAGGATATTGCATTTTACTCTTTTGCTTAGTGGAGAAGGCACTGCCAGCAGCCACTGTGCTTTCAGTACTCTCGGTGCCAGCTGTTAAAACTTGTGCCCATGAAAAAAAAACTGTATATTGCATTTTACTCTTTTGCTTAGTGGAGAAGGCACTGTCAGCAGCCACTGTGCTTTCAGTACTTTCAGTGACAGCTGTTAAAAACTTGTGCCCATAAAAAATCTGTATATTGCATTTTACTCTTTTGTTTAGTGGAGAAGGCACTGCCAGCAGCCACTGTGCTTTCAGCACTTTCAGTGCCAGCTGTTAAAACTTGTGCCCATAAAAAAACTGTATATTGCATTTTACACTATTGCTTAGTGGAGAAGGCACTGCCAGCAGCCACTGTGCTTTCAGTACTTTCAGTGCCAGCTGTTAAAACTTGTGCCCATAAAAAAAACAGTATATTGCATTTTACTCTTTTGTTTAGTGGAGAAGGCACTGCCAGCAGCCACTGTGCTTTCAGTACTTTCAGTGCCAGCTGTTACAACTTGTGCCCACGAAAAAAAAAACAGTATATTGCATTTTACTCTTTTGCTTAGTGAAAGCCAAGGCACTGCCAGCAGCCACTGTGCTTTCAGTACTTTCAGTGCCAGCTGTTAAAACTTGTTCTCATAAAAAAACTGTATATTGCATTTTACTCTTTTGCTTAGTGGAGAAGGCACTGCCAGCAGCCAATGTGCTTTCAGTACTTTCAGTGCCAGCTGTTAAAACTTGTGCCCATAAAAACCAGTATATTGCATTTTACTCTTTTGCTTAGTGGAAGCCTAGGCACTGCCAGCAGCCACTGTGCTTTCAGTACTTTCAGTGTCAGCTATTAAAACTTGTGCCCATAACAAAAACAGTATATTGCATTTTACTCTTTTGTTTAGTGGAGAAGGCACTGCCAGCAGCCACTGTGCTTTCAGCACTTTCAGTGCCAGCTGTTAAAACTTGTGCCCATAAAAAAACTGTATATTGCATTTTACTCTTTTGCTTAGTGGAAGCCAAGGCTCTGCCAGCAGCCACTGTGCTTTCAGTACTTTCAGTGGCAGCTGTTAAAACTTGTGCCCATGAAAAAAAACCCTGTATATTGCATTTTACTCTTTTGCTTAGTGGAGAAGGCACTGTCAGCAGCCACTGTGCTTTCAGTACTTTCAGTGACAGCTGTTAAAAACTTGTGCCCATAAAAAAACAGTATATTGCATTTTACTCTTTTGCTTAGTGGAAGCCAAGGCACTGCCAGCAGCCACTGTGCTTTCAGTACTTTCAGTGCCAGCTGCTAAAACTTGTGCCCATAACAAAAACAGTATATTGCATTTTACTCTTTTGTTTAGTGGAGAAGGCACTGCCAGCAGCCACTGTGCTTTCAGTACTTTCAGTGCCAGCTGTTACAACTTGTGCCCATGAAAAAAAAACAGTATATTGCATTTCACTCTTTTGCTTAGTGGAAGCCAAGGCTCTGCCAGCAGCCACTGTGCTTTCAGTACTTTCAGTGCCAGCTGTTAAAACTTGTGCCCATAAAAAAAACAGTATATTGCATTTTACTCTTTTGCTTAGTGGAGAAGGCACTGCAAGCAGCCACTGTGCTTTCAGCACTTTCAGTGCCAGCTGTTAAAACTTGTGCCCATAAAAAAACTGTATATTGCATTTTACTCTTTTGCTTAGTGGAAGCCAAGGCTCTGCCAGCAGCCACTATGCTTTCAGTACTTTCAGTGGCAGCTGTTAAAACTTGTGCCCATGAAAAAAAAACCTGTATATTGCATTTTACTCTTTTGCTTAGTGGAGAAGGCACTGTCAGCAGCCACTGTGCTTTCAGTACTTTCAATGACAGCGGTTAAAAACTTGTGCCCATAAAAAAACAGTATATTGCATTTTACTCTTTTGCTTAGTGGAAGCCAAGGCACTGCCAGCAGCCACTGTGCTTTCAGTACTTTCAGTGCCAGCTGTTAAAACCTGTGCCCATAAAAAAAAACTGTATATTGCATTTTACTCTTTTGCTTAGTGGAAAAGGCACTGCCAGCACCCACTGTGTTTTCAGTACTTTCAGTGCCAGCTAATAAAACTTGTGCCCATAACAAAAACAGTATATTGCATTTAACTCTTTTGTTTAGTGGAGAAGGCACTGCCAGCAGCCACTGTGCTTTCAGTACTTTCAGTGCCAGCTGTTAAAACTTGTGCCCATAACAAAAACAGTATATTGCATTTTACTCTTTTGCTTAGTGGAGAAGGCACTGCCAGCAGCCACTGTGCTTTCAGCACTTTCAGTGCCAGCTGTTAAAACTTGTGCCCATAAAAAAACTGTATATTGCATTGTACACTTTTGCTTAGTGGAGAAGGCACTGCCAGCAGCCACTGTGCTTTCAGTACTTTCAGTGCCAGCTAAACCTTGCGCCCATAAAAAAACAGAATATTGCATTTTACTCTTTTGCTTAGTGGAGAAGGCACTGCCAGCAGCCACTGTGATTTCAGTACTTTCAGTGCCAGCTGTTAAAACCTGTGCCCATAAAAAAACAGAATATTGCATTGTACTCTTTTGCTTAGTGGAGAAGTCACTGCCAGCAGCCACTGTGCTTTCAGTACTTTCAGTGCCAGCTGTTAAAACTTGTGCCCATGAAAAAAAAACAGTATATTGCATTTTACTCTTTTGCTTAGTGGAAGCCAAGGCGCTGCCAGCAGCCACTGTGCTTTCAGTACTTTCAGTGCCATCTAAACCTTGTGCCCATAAAAAAACAGTATATTGCATTTTACTCTTTTGCTTAGTGGAGAAGGCACTGCCAGCAGCCACTGTGCTTTCAGTACTTTCAGTGCCAGCTGCTAAAACTTGTGCCCATAACAAAAACAGTATATTGCATTTTACTCTTTTGTTTAGTGGAGAAGGCACTGCCAGCAGCCACTGTGCTTTCAGTACTTTCAGTGCCAGCTGTTACAACTTGTGCCCATGAAAAAAAAACAGTATATTGCATTTTACTCTTTTGCTTAGTGGAAGCCAAGGCTCTGCCAGCAGCCACTGTGCTTTCAGTACTTTCAGTGCCAGCTGTTAAAACTTGTGCCCATAAAAAAAACAGTATATTGCATCTTACTCTTTTGCTTAGTGGAGAAGGCACTGCCAGCAGCCATTGTGCTTTCAGTACTTTCAGTGCCAGCTGTTAAAACTTGTGCCCATAAAAAAAACTGTATATTGCATTTTACACTTTTGCTTAGTGGAGAAGGCACTGCCAGCAGCCACTGTGCTTTCAGTACTTTCAGTGCCAGCTAAACCTTGCGCCCATAAAAAAACAGAATATTGCATTTTACTCTTTTGCTTAGTGGAGAAGGCACTGCCAGCAGCCACTGTGATTTCAGTACTTTCAGTGCCAGCTGTTAAAACTTGTGCCCATAAAAAAACAGAATATTGCATTGTACTCTTTTGCTTAGTGAAGAAGGCACTGCCAGCAGCCACTGTGCTTTCACTACTTTCAGTGCCAGCTGTTAAAACTTGTGCCCATAAAAAAAACAGTATATTGCATTTTACTCTTTTGCTTAGTGGAGAAGGCACTGCCAGCAGCCACTGTGCTTTCAGTACTTTCAGTGCCATCTAAACCTTGTGCCCATAAAAAAACAGTATATTGCATTTTACTCTTTTGCTTAGTGGAGAAGGCACTGCCAGCAGCCACTGTGATTTCAGTACTTTCAGTGCCAGCTGTTAAAACTTGTGCCCATAACAAAAACAGTATATTGCATTTTACTCTTTTGCTTAGTGGAGAAGGCACTGCCAGCAGCCACTGTGCTTTCAGTACTTTCAGTGCCATCTAAACCTTGTGCCTATAAAAAAACAGTATATTGCATTTTACTCTTTCGCTTAGGGGAGAAGGCACTGCCAGCACCCACTGTGCTTTCAGTACTTTCAGTGCCAGCTGTTAAAACTTGTGCCCATAACAAAAACAGTATATTGCATTTTACTCTTTTGCTTAGTGGAGAAGGCACTGCCAGCAGCCACTGTGCTTTCAGTACTTTCAGTGCCAGCTAAACCTTGCGCCCATAAAAAAACAGTATATTGCATTTTACTCTTTTGCTTAGTGGAGAAGGCACTGCCAGCAGCCACTGTGCTTTCAGTACTTTCAGTGCCAGCTGTTAAAACTTGTGCCCATAAAAAACTGTATATTGCATTTTACTCTTTTGCTTAGTGGAGAAGGCACTGTCAGCAGCCACTGTGCTTTCAGTACTTTCAGTGACAGCTGTTAAAAACTTGTGCCCATAATAAAAAACAGTATATTGCATTTTACTCTTTTGCTTAATAGAGAAGGCACTGCCAACAGCCACTGTGCTTTCAGTACTTTCAGTGCCAGCTAAACCTTGCGCCCATAAAAAAACAGTATATTGCATTTTACTCTTTTGCTTAGTGGAGAAGGCACTGCCAGCAGCCACTGTGCTTTCAGTACTTTCAGTGCCAGCTGTTAAAACTTGTGCCCATAAAAAACTGTATATTGCATTTTACTCTTTTGCTTAGTGGAAGCCAAGGCTCTGCCAGCAGCCACTGTGCTTTCAGTACTTTCAGTGCCAGCTGTTAAAACTTGTGCCCATGAAAAAAAAACTGTATATTGCATTTTACTCTTTTGCTTAGTGGAGAAGGCACTGCCAGCAGCCACTGTGATTTCAGTACTTTCAGTGCCAGCTAAAGCTTGCGCCCATAAAAAAACAGGATATTGCATTTTACTCTTTTGCTTAGTGGAGAAGGCACTGCCAGCAGCCACTGTGCTTTCAGCACTCTCGGTGCCAGCTGTTAAAACTTGTGCCCATGAAAAAAAAACTGTAGATTGCATTTTACTCTTTTGCTTAGTGGAGAAGGCACTGTCAGCAGCCACTGTGCTTTCAGTACTTTCAGTGACAGCTGTTAAAAACTTGTGCCCATAAAAAATCTGTATATTGCATTTTACTCTTTTGTTTAGTGGAGAAGGCACTGCCAGCAGCCACTGTGCTTTCAGTACTTTCAGTGCCAGCTGTTAAAACTTGTGCCCATAAAAAAACTGTATATTGCATTTTACACTATTGCTTAGTGGAGAAGGCACTGCCAGCAGCCACTGTGCTTTCAGTACTTTCAGTGAAAGCTAAACCTTGCGCCCATAAAAAAACAGGATATTGCATTGTACTCTTTTGCTTAGTGGAGAAGGCACTGCCAGCAGCCACTGTGCTTTCAGTACTTTCAGTGCCAGCTGTTACAACTTGTGCCCACGAAAAAAAAAACAGTATATTGCATTTTAATCTTTTGCTTAGTGGAAGCCAAGGCTCTGCCAGCAGCCACTGTGCTTTCAGTACTTTCATTGCCAGCTGTTACAACTTGTGCCCATGAAAAAAAAAACAGTATATTGCATTTTAATATTTTGCTTAGTGGAAGCCAAGGCTCTGCCAGCAGCCACTGTGCTTTCAGTACTTTCAGTGCCATCTAAACCTCGTGCCCATACAAAACCAGTATATTGCATTTTACTCTTTTGCTTAGTGGAGAAGGCACTGCCAGCAGCCACTGTGCTTTCAGTACGTTCAGTGCCAGCTGTTAAAACTTGTGCCCATAACAAAAACAGTATATTGCATTTTACTCTTTTGTTTAGTGGAGAAGGCACTGCCAGCAGCCACTGTGCTTTCAGTACTTTCAGTGCCAGCTGTTACAACTTGTGCCCATGAAAAAAAAAACAGTATATTGCATTTTACTCTTTTGCTTAGTGGAAGCCAAGGCTCTGCCAGCAGCCACTGTGCTTTCAGTACTTTCAGTGCCAGCTGTTAAAACTTGTGCCCATAAAAAAAAACAGTATATTGCATTTTACTCTTTTGCTTAGTGGAGAAGGCACTGCCAGCAGCCATTGTGCTTTCAGTACTTTCGGTGCCATCTAAACCTTGTGCCCATAAAAAAACAGTATATTGCATTTTACTCTTTTGCTTAGTGGAGAAGGCACTGCCAGCAGCCACTGTGCTTTCAGCACTTTCAGTGCCAGCTGTTAAAACTTGTGCCCATAAAAAAAAACTGTATATTGCATTTTACACTTTTGCTTAGTGGAGAAGGCACTGCCAGCAGCCACTGTGCTTTCAGTACTTTCAGTGCCAGCTAAAGCTTGCGCCCATAAAAAAACAGGATATTGCATTTTACTCTTTTGCTTAGTGGAGAAGGCACTGCCAGCAGCCACTGTGCTTTCAGTACTCTCGGTGCCAGCTGTTAAAACTTGTGCCCATGAAAAAAAAAACTGTATATTGCATTTTACTCTTTTGCTTAGTGGAGAAGGCACTGTCAGCAGCCACTGTGCTTTCAGTACTTTCAGTGACAGCTGTTAAAAACTTGTGCCCATAAAAAATCTGTATATTGCATTTTACTCTTTTGTTTAGTGGAGAAGGCACTGCCAGCAGCCACTGTGCTTTCAGCACTTTCAGTGCCAGCTGTTAAAACTTGTGCCCATAAAAAAACTGTATATTGCATTTTACACTATTGCTTAGTGGAGAAGGCACTGCCAGCAGCCACTGTGCTTTCAGTACTTTCAGTGCCAGCTGTTAAAACTTGTGCCCATAAAAAAAATACAGTATATTGCATTTTACTCTTGTTTAGTGGAGAAGGCTCTGCCAGCAGCCACTGTGCTTTCAGTACTTTCAGTGCCAGCTGTTACAACTTGTGCCCATGAAAAAAAAACAGTATATTGCATTTTACTCTTTTGCTTAGTGGAAGCCAAGGCTCTGCCAGCAGCCACTGTGCTTTCAGTACTTTCAGTGCCATCTAAACCTTGTGCCCATAAAAAAACAGTATATTGCATTTTACTCTTTTGCTTAGTGGAGAAGGCACTGCCAGCAGCCACTGTGCTTTCAGTACGTTCAGTGCCAGCTGTTAAAACTTGTGCCCATAACAAAAACAGTATATTGCATTTTACTCTTTTGTTTAGTGGAGAAGGCACTGCCAGCAGCCACTGTGCTTTCAGTACTTTCAGTGCCAGCTGTTAAAACTTGTGCCCATAAAAAAAACAGTATATTGCATTTTACTCTTTTGCTTAGTGGAGAAGGCACTGCCAGCAGCCATTGTGCTTTCAGTACTTTCAGTGCCATCTAAACCTTGTGCCCATAAAAAAACAGTATATTGCATTTTACTCTTTTGCTTAGTGGAGAAGGCACTGCCAGCAGCCATTGTGCTTTCAGTACTTTCAGTGCCAGCTGTTAAAACTTGTGCCCATAAAAAAAACTGTATATTGCATTTTACACTTTTGCTTAGTGGAGAAGGCACTGCCAGCAGCCACTGTGCTTTCAGTACTTTCAGTGCCAGCTAAACCTTGCGCCCATAAAAAAACAGAATATTGCATTTTACTCTTTTGCTTAGTGGAGAAGGCACTGCCAGCAGCCACTGTGATTTCAGTACTTTCAGTGCCAGCTGTTAAAACTTGTGCCCATAAAAAAACAGAATATTGCATTGTACTCTTTTGCTTAGTGAAGAAGGCACTGCCAGCAGCCACTGTGCTTTCACTACTTTCAGTGCCAGCTGTTAAAACTTGTGCCCATAAAAAAACAGTATATTGCATTTTACTCTTTTGCTTAGTGGAGAAGGCACTGCCAGCAGCCACTGTGCTTTCAGTACTTTCAGTGCCATCTAAACCTTGTGCCCATAAAAAAACAGTATATTGCATTTTACTCTTTTGCTTAGTGGAGAAGGCACTGCCAGCAGCCACTGTGATTTCAGTACTTTCAGTGCCAGCTGTTGAAACTTGTGCCCATAACAAAAACAGTATATTGCATTTTACTCTTTTGCTTAGTGGAGAAGGCACTGCCAGCAGCCACTGTGCTTTCAGTACTTTCAGTGCCATCTAAACCTTGTGCCTATAAAAAAACAGTATATTGCATTTTACTCTTTCGCTTAGGGGAGAAGGCACTGCCAGCACCCACTGTGCTTTCAGTACTTTCAGTGCCAGCTGTTAAAACTTGTGCCCATAACAAAAACAGTATATTGCATTTTACTCTTTTGCTTAGTGGAGAAGGCACTGCCAGCAGCCACTGTGCTTTCAGTACTTTCAGTGCCAGCTAAACCTTGCGCCCATAAAAAAACAGTATATTGCATTTTACTCTTTTGCTTAGTGGAGAAGGCACTTCCAGCAGCCACTGTGCTTTCAGTACTTTCAGTGCCAGCTGTTAAAACTTGTGCCCATAAAAAACTGTATATTGCATTTTACTCTTTTGCTTAGTGGAGAAGGCACTGTCAGCAGCCACCGTGCTTTCAGTACTTTCAGGGACAGCTGTTAAAAACTTGTGCCCATAAAACATCTGTATATTGCATTTTACACTATTGCTTAGTGGAGAAGGCACTGCCAGCAGCCACTGTGCTTTCAGTACTTTCAGTGCCAGCTAAACCTTGCGCCCATAAAAAAACAGGATATTGCATTTTACTCTTTTGCTTAGTGGAGAAGGCACTGCCAGCAGCCACTGTGATTTCAGTACTTTCAGTGCCAGCTAAAGCTTGCGCCCATAAAAAAACAGGATATTGCATTTTAATCTTTTGCTTAGTGGAGAAGGCACTGCCAGCAGCCACTGTGCTTTCAGTACTCTCGGTGCCAGCTGTTAAAACTTGTGCCCATGAAAAAAAAACTGTATATTGCATTTTACTCTTTTGCTTAGTGGAGAAGGCACTGTCAGCAGCCACTGTGCTTTCAGTACTTTCAGTGACAGCTGTTAAAAACTTGTGCCCATAATAAAAAACAGTATATTGCATTTTACTCTTTTGCTTAATAGAGAAGGCACTGCCAGCAGCCACTGTGCTTTCAGTACTTTCAGTGCCAGCTAAACCTTGCGCCCATAAAAAAACAGTATATTGCATTTTACTCTTTTGCTTAGTGGAGAAGGCACTGCCAGCAGCCACTGTGCTTTCAGTACTTTCAGTGCCAGCTGTTAAAACTTGTGCCCATAAAAAACTGTATATTGCATTTTACTCTTTTGCTTAGTGGAAGCCAAGGCTCTGCCAGCAGCCACTGTGCTTTCAGTACTTTCAGTGCCAGCTGTTAAAACTTGTGCCCATGAAAAAAAAACTGTAAATTGCATTTTACTCTTTTGCTTAGTGGAGAAGGCACTGCCAGCAGCCACTGTGATTTCAGTACTTTCAGTGCCAGCTAAAGCTTGCGCCCATAAAAAAACAGGATATTGCATTTTACTCTTTTGCTTAGTGGAGAAGGCACTGCCAGCAGCCACTGTGCTTTCAGTACTTTCAGTGCCAGCTGTTAAAACTTGTGCCCATAAAAAAACTGTATATTGCATTTTACACTATTACTTAGTGGAGAAGGCACTGCCAGCAGCCACTGTGCTTTCAGTACTTTCAGTGAAAGCTAAACCTTGCGCCCATAAAAAAACAGGATATTGCATTGTACTCTTTTGCTTAGTGGAGAAGGCACTGCCAGCAGCCACTGTGCTTTCAGTACTTTCAGTGCCAGCTGTTAAAACTTGTGCCCATAAAAAAAAACAGTATATTGCATTTTACTCTTTTGTTTAGTGGAGAAGGCACTGCCAGCAGCCACTGTGCTTTCAGTACTTTCAGTGCCAGCTGTTACAACTTGTGCCCACGAAAAAAAAACCAGTATATTGCATTTTAATCTTTTGCTTAGTGGAAGCCAAGGCTCTGCCAGCAGCCACTGTGCTTTCAGTACTTTCAGTGCCAGCTGTTACAACTTGTGCCCATGAAAAAAAAACAGTATATTGCATTTTAATCTTTTGCTTAGTGGAAGCCAAGGCTCTGCCAGCAGCCACTGTGCTTTCAGTACTTTCAGTGCCAACTAAACCTTGTGCCCATAAAAAACCAGTATATTGCATTTTACTCTTTTGCTTAGTGGAGAAGGCACTGCCAGCAGCCACTGTGCTTTCAGTACTTTCAGTGCCAGCTGTTAAAACTTGTGCCCATAACAAAAACAGTATATTGCATTTTACTCTTTTGTTTAGTGGAGAAGGCACTGCCAGCAGCCACTGTGCTTTCAGTACTTTCAGTGCCAGCTGTTACAACTTGTGCCCATGAAAAAAAAAACAGTATATTGCATTTTACTCTTTTGCTTAGTGGAAGCCAAGGCTCTGCCAGCAGCCACTGTGCTTTCAGTACTTTCAGTGCCAGCTGTTAAAACTTGTGCCCATAAAAAAAACAGTATATTGCATTTTACTCTTTTGCTTAGTGGAGAAGGCACTGCCAGCAGCCATTGTGCTTTCAGTACTTTCAGTGCCATCTAAACCTTGTGCCCATAAAAAAAACAGTATATTGCATTTTACTCTTTTGCTTAGTGGAGAAGGCACTGCCAGCAGCCACTGTGCTTTCAGCACTTTCAGTGCCAGCTGTTAAAACTTGTGCCCATAAAAAAAAACTGTATATTGCATTTTACACTTTTGCTTAGTGGAGAAGGCACTGCCAGCAGCCACTGTGCTTTCAGTACTTTCAGTGCCAGCTAAAGCTTGCGCCCATAAAAAAACAGGATATTGCATTTTACTCTTTTGCTTAGTGGAGAAGGCACTGCCAGCAGCCACTGTGCTTTCAGTACTCTCGGTGCCAGCTGTTAAAACTTGTGCCCATGAAAAAAAAACTGTATATTGCATTTTACTCTTTTGCTTAGTGGAGAAGGCACTGTCAGCAGCCACTGTGCTTTCAGTACTTTCAGTGACAGCTGTTAAAAACTTGTGCCCATAAAAAATCTGTATATTGCATTTTACTCTTTTGTTTAGTGGAGAAGGCACTGCCAGCAGCCACTGTGCTTTCAGCACTTTCAGTGCCAGCTGTTAAAACTTGTGCCCATAAAAAAACTGTATATTGCATTTTACACTATTGCTTAGTGGAGAAGGCACTGCCAGCAGCCACTGTGCTTTCAGTACTTTCAGTGAAAGCTAAACCTTGCGCCCATAAAAAAACAGGATATTGCATTGTACTCTTTTGCTTAGTGGAGAAGGCACTGCCAGCAGCCACTGTGCTTTCAGTACTTTCAGTGCCAGCTGTTAAAACTTGTGCCCATAAAAAAAATACAGTATATTGCATTTTACTCTTGTTTAGTGGAGAAGGCACTGCCAGCAGCCACTGTGCTTTCAGTACTTTCAGTGCCAGCTGTTACAACTTGTGCCCACGAAAAAAAAACCCAGTATATTGCATTTTAATCTTTTGCTTAGTGGAAGCCAAGGCTCTGCCAGCAGCCACTGTGCTTTCAGTACTTTCAGTGCCAGCTGTTACAACTTGTGCCCATGAAAAAAAACAGTATATTGCATTTTACTCTTTTGCTTAGTGGAAGCCAAGGCTCTGCCAGCAGCCACTGTGCTTTCAGTACTTTCAGTGCCATCTAAACCTTGTGCCCATAAAAAAACAGTATATTGCATTTTACTCTTTTGCTTAGTGGAGAAGGCACTGCCAGCAGCCACTGTGCTTTCAGTACGTTCAGTGCCAGCTGTTAAAACTTGTGCCCATAACAAAAACAGTATATTGCATTTTACTCTTTTGTTTAGTGGAGAAGGCACTGCCAGCAGCCACTGTGCTTTCAGTACTTTCAGTGCCAGCTGTTACAACTTGTGCCCATGAAAAAAAAAACAGTATATTGCATTTTACTCTTTTGCTTAGTGGAAGCCAAGGCTCTGCCAGCAGCCACTGTGCTTTCAGTACTTTCAGTGCCGGCTGTTAAAACTTGTGCCCATAAAAAAAACAGTATATTGCATTTTACTCTTTTGCTTAGTGGAGAAGGCACTGCCAGCAGCCATTGTGCTTTCAGTACTTTCAGTGCCATCTAAACCTTGTGCCCATAAAAAAACAGTATATTGCATTTTACTCTTTTGCTTAGTGGAGAAGGCACTGCCAGCAGCCACTGTGCTTTCAGCACTTTCAGTGCCAGCTGTTAAAACTTGTGCCCATAAAAAAAAACTGTATATTGCATTTTACACTTTTGCTTAGTGGAGAAGGCACTGCCAGCAGCCACTGTGCTTTCAGTACTTTCAGTGCCAGCTAAACCTTGCGCCCATAAAAAACAGAATATTGCATTTTACTCTTTTGCTTAGTGGAGAAGGCACTGCCAGCAGCCACTGTGATTTCAGTACTTTCAGTGCCAGCTGTTAAAACTTGTGCCCATAAAAAAACAGAATATTGCATTGTACTCTTTTGCTTAGTGGAGAAGGCACTGCCAGCAGCCACTGTGCTTTCAGTACTTTCAGTGCCAGCTGTTAAAACTTGTGCCCATAAAAAAACAGTATATTGCATTTTACTCTTTTGCTTAGTGGAGAAGGCACTGCCAGCAGCCACTGTGCTTTCAGTACTTTCAGTGCCATCTAAACCTTGTGCCCATAAAAAAAACAGTATATTGCATTTTACTCTTTTGCTTAGTGGAGAAGGCACTGCCAGCAGCCACTGTGCTTTCAGTACTTTCAGTGCCATCTAAACCTTGTGCCCATAAAAAAACAGTATATTGCATTTTACTCTTTCGCTTAGTGGAGAAGGCACTGCCAGCAGGCACTGTGCTTTCAGTACTTTCAGTGCCAGCTGTTAAAACTTGTGCCCATAACAAAAACAGTATATTGCATTTTACTCTTTTGCTTAGTGGAGAAGGCACTGCCAGCAGCCACTGTGCTTTCAGCACTTTCAGTGCCAGCTGTTAAAACTTGTGCCCATAAAAAAACTGTATATTGCATTTTACACTTTTGCTTAGTGGAGAAGGCACTGCCAGCAGCCACTGTGCTTTCAGTACTTTCAGTGCCAGATAAACCTTGCGTCCATAAAAAAACAGAATATTGCATTTTACTCTTTTGCTTAGTGGAGAAGGCACTGCCAGCAGCCACTGTGATTTCACTACTTTCAGTGCCAGCTGTTAAAACTTGTGCCCATAAAAAAACAGAATATTGCATTGTACTCTTTTGCTTAGTGGAGAAGGCACTGCCAGCAGCCACTGTGCTTTCAGTACTTTCAGTGCCAGCTGTTAAAACTTGTGCCCATAAAAAAAAACAGTATATTGCATTTTACTCTTTTGCTTAGTGGAGAAGGCACTGCCAGCAGCCACTGTGCTTTCAGTACTTTCAGTGCCATCTAAACCTTGTGCCCATAAAAAAACCAGTATATTGCATTTTACTCTTTTGCTTAGTGGAGAAGGCACTGCCAGCAGCCACTGTGCTTTCAGTACTTTCAGTGCCAGCTAAACCTTGCGCCCATAAAAAAACAGGATATTGCATTTTACTCTTTTGCTTAGTGGAGAAGGCACTGCCAGCAGCCACTGTGCTTTCAGTACTCTCGGTGCCAGCTGTTAAAACTTGTGCCCATAAAAAAAAAACCAGTATATTGCATTTTACTCTTTTGCTTAGTGGAGAAGGCACTGCCAGCAGCCACTGTGCTTTCAGTACTTTCAGTACCAGCTGTTAATAACTTGTGCCCATAAAAAAACAGTATATTGCATTTTACTCTTTTGCTTAGTGAAAGCCAAGGCACTGCCAGCAGCCACTGTGCTTTCAGTACTTTCAGTGCCAGCTGTTAAAACTTGTGCCCATAAAAAAACAGAATATTGCATTGTACTCTTTTGCTTAGTGGAAAAGGCACTGCCAGCAGCCACTGTGCTTTCAGTACTTTCAGTGCCAGCTGTTAAAACTTGTGCCCATAACAAAAGCAGTATATTGCATTTTACTCTTTTGCTTAGTGGAGAAGGCACTGCCAGCAGCCACTGTGCTTTCAGTACTTTCAGTGCCAGCTAAACCTTGTGCCCATAAAAAAACAGGATATTGCATTTTACTCTTTTGCTTAGTGGAGAAGGCACTGCCAGCAGCCACTGTGATTTCAGTACTTTCAGTGCCAGCTGTTAAAACTTGTGCCCATAAAAAAAACAGTATATTGCATTTTACTCTTTTGTTTAGTGGAGAAGGCACTGCCAGCAGCCACTGTGCTTTCAGTACTTTCAGTGCCAGCTGTTACAACTTGTGCCCATGAAAAAAAAAACAGTATATTGCATTTTAATCTTTTGCTTAGTGGAAGCCAAGGCTCTGCCAGCAGCCACTGTGCTTTCAGTACTTTCAGTGCCAGCTGTTACAACTTGTGCCCATGAAAAAAAAAACAGTATATTGCATTTTACTCTTTTGCTTAGTGGAAGCCAAGGCTCTGCCAGCAGCCACTGTGCTTTCAGTACTTTCAGTGCCATCTAAACTTTGTGCCCATAAAAAAACAGTATATTGCATTTTACTCTTTTGCTTAGTGGAGAAGGCACTGCCAGCAGCCACTGTGCTTTCAGTACGTTCAGTGCCAGCTGTTAAAACTTGTGCCCATAACAAAAACAGTATATTGCATTTTACTCTTTTGTTTAGTGGAGAAGGCACTGCCAGCAGCCACTGTGCTTTCAGTACTTTCAGTGCCAGCTGTTACAACTTGTGCCCATGAAAAAAAAAACAGTATATTGCATTTTACTCTTTTGCTTAGTGGAAGCCAAGGCTCTGCCAGCAGCCACTGTGCTTTCAGTACTTTCAGTGCCAGCTGTTAAAACTTGTGCCCATAAAAAAAACTGTATATTGCATTTTACACTTTTGCTTAGTGGAGAAGGCACTGCCAGCAGCCATTGTGCTTTCAGTACTTTCAGTGCCATCTAAACCTTGTGCCCATAAAAAAACAGTATATTGCATTTTACTCTTTTGCTTAGTGGAGAAGGCACTGCCAGCAGCCATTGTGCTTTCAGTACTTTCAGTGCCATCTAAACCTTGTGCCCATAAAAAAACAGTATATTGCATTTTACTCTTTTGCTTAGTGGAGAAGGCACTGCCAGCAGCCATTGTGCTTTCAGTACTTTCAGTGCCATCTAAACCTTGTGCCCATAAAAAAAACTGTATATTGCATTTTACTCTTTTGCTTAGTGGAGAAGGCACTGCCAGCAGCCATTGTGCTTTCAGTACTTTCAGTGCCATCTAAACCTTGTGCCCATAAAAAAACAGTATATTGCATTTTACTCTTTTGCTTAGTGGAGAAGGCACTGCCAGCAGCCACTGTGCTTTCAGCACTTTCAGTGCCAGCTGTTAAAACTTGTGCCCATAAAAAAAACTGTATATTGCATTTTACACTTTTGCTTAGTGGAGAAGGCACTGCCAGCAGCCACTGTGCTTTCAGTACTTTCAGTGCCAGCTGTTAAAACTTGTGACCATAAAAAAACAGAATATTGCATTGTACTCTTTTGCTTAGTGGAGAAGGCACTGCCAGCAGCCACTGTGCTTTCAGTACTTTCAGTGCCAGCTGTTAAAACTTGTGCCCATAACAAAAACAGTATATTGCATTTTACTCTTTTGCTTAGTGGAGAAGGCACTGTCAGCAGCCACTGTGCTTTCAGTACTTTCAGTGCCATCTAAACCTTGTGCCCATAAAAAAACAGTATATTGCATTTTACTCTTTCGCTTAGTGGAGAAGGCACTGCCAGCAGCCACTGTGCTTTCAGTACTTTCAGTGCCAGCTGTTAAAACTTGTGCCCATAACAAAAACAGTATATTGCATTTTACTCTTTTGCTTAGTGGAGAAGGCACTGCCAGCAGCCACTGTGCTTTCAGCACTTTCAGTGCCAGCTGTTAAAACTTGTGCCCATAAAAAAACGGTATATTGCATTTTACACTTTTGCTTAGTGGAGAAGGCACTGCCAGCAGCCACTGTGCTTTCAGTACTTTCAGTGCCAGCTAAACCTTGCGCCCATAAAAAAACAGAATATTGCATTTTACTCTTTTGCTTAGTGGAGAAGGCACTGCCAGCAGCCACTGTGATTTCAGTACTTTCAGTGCCAGCTGTTAAAACTTGTGCCCATAAAAAAACAGAATATTGCATTGTACTCTTTTACTTAGTGGAGAAGGCACTGCCAGCAGCCACTGTGCTTTCAGTACTTTTAGTGCCAGCTGTTAAAACTTATGCCCATAAAAAAAAACAGTATATTGCATTTTACTCTTTTGCTTAGTGGAGAAGGCACTGCCAGCAGCCACTGTGCTTTCAGTACTTTCAGTGCCATCTAAACCTTGTGCCCATAAAAAAAACCAGTATATTGCATTTTACTCTTTCGCTTAGTGGAGAAGGCACTGCCAGCAGCCACTGTGCTTTCAGTACTTTCAGTGCCAGCTAAACCTTGCGCCCATAAAAAAACAGGATATTGCATTTTACTCTTTTGCTTAGTGGAGAAGGCACTGCCAGCAGCCACTGTGCTTTCAGTACTCTCAGTGCCAGCTGTTAAAACTTGTGCCCATAAAAAAAAACAGTATATTGCATTTTACTCTTTTGCTTAGTGGAGAAGGCACTGCCAGCAGCCACTGTGCTTTCAGTACTTTCAGTGCCAGCTGTTAATAACTTGTGCCCATAAAAAAACAGTATATTGCATTTTACTCTTTTGCTTAGTGAAAGCCAAGGCACTGCCAGCAGCCACTGTGCTTTCAGTACTTTCAGTGCCAGCTGTTAAAACTTGTGCCCATAAAAAAACTGTATATTGCATTTTACTCTTTTGCTTAGTGGAGAAGGCACTGCCAGCAGCCAATGTGCTTTCAGTACTTTCAGTGCCAGCTGTTAAAACTTGTGCCCATAAAAACCAGTATATTGCATTTTACTCTTTTGCTTAGTGGAAGCCAAGGCACTGCCGGCAGCCACTGTGCTTTCAGTACTTTCAGTGCCAGCTATTAAAACTTGTGCCCATAACATAAACAGTATATTGCATTTTACTCTTTTGTTTAGTGGAGAAGGCACTGCCAGCAGCCACTGTGCTTTCAGCACTTTCAGTGCCAGCTGTTAAAACTTGTGCCCATAAAAAAACTGTATATTGCATTTTACACTATTGCTTAGTGGAGAAGGCACTGCCAGCAGCCACTGTGCTTTCAGTACTTTCAGTGCCAGCTTAACCTTGCGCCCATAAAAAAACAGGATATTGCATTTTACTCTTTTGCTTAGTGGAGAAGGCACTGCCAGCAGCCACTGTGATTTCAGTACTTTCAGTGCCAGCTGTTAAAACGTGTGCCCATAAAAAAACAGAATATTGCATTGTACGCTTTTGCTTAGTGGAGAAGGCACTGCCAGCAGCCACTGTGCTTTCAGTACTTTCAGTGCCATCGAAACCTTGTGCCCATAAAAAAAACAGTATATTACATTTTACACTTTTGCTTAGTGGAGAAGGCACTGCCAGCAGCCACTGTACTTTCAGTACTTTCAGTGCCAGCTAAAGCTTGCGCCCATAAAAAACAGGATATTGCATTTTACTCTTTTGCTTAGTGGAGAAGGCACTGCCAGCAGCCACTGTGCTTTCAGTACTCTCGGTGCCAGCTGTTAAAACTTGTGCAAATAAAAAAAACCCCAGTATATTGCATTTTACTCTTTTGCTTAGTGGAGAACGCACTGCCAGCAGCCACTGTGCTTTCAGTACTTTCAGTGCTAGATGTTAATAACTTGTGCCCATAAAAAAAACACTATATTGCATTTTACTCTTTTGCTTAGTGGAAGCCAAGGCACTGCCAGCAGCCACTGTGCATTCAGTACTTTCAGTGCCAGCTGTTAAAATTTGTGCCCATAAAAAAAACTGTATATTGCATTTTACTCTTTTGCTTAGTGGAGAAGGCACTGCCAGCAGCCAATGTGCTTTCAGTACTTTCAGTGCCAGCTGTTAAAACTTGTGCCCATAAATACCAGTATATTGCATTTTACTCTTTTGCTTAGTAGAGAAAGCACTGCCAGCAGCCACTGTGCTTTCAGTACTTTCAGTGCCAGCTGTTAAAACGTGTGCCCATAACAAAAACAGTATATTGCATTCTACTCTTGGTTATTGTTGAAAATAAAAACAGTACTTTCAGTGCCAGCTGTTAAAACTTGTGCCCATAATAAAAAACAGTATATTGCATTTTACTATTTTGCTTAATAGAGAAGGCACTGCCAGCAGCCACTGTGCTTTCAGTACTTTCAGTGCCAGCTAAACCTTGCGCCCATAAAAAAACAGTATATTGCATTTTACTCTTTTGCTTAGTGGAGAAGGCACTGCCAGCAGCCACTGTGCTTTCAGTACTTTCAGTGCCAGCTGTTAAAACTTGTGCCCATAAAAAACTGTATATTGCATTTTACTCTTTTGCTTAGTGGAATCCAAGGCTCTGCCAGCAGCCACTGTGCTTTCAGTACTTTCAGTGTCAGCTGTTAAAACTTGTGCCCATGAAAAAAAAACTGTATATTGCACTTTACTCTTTTGCTTAGTGGAGAAGGCACTGTCAGCAGCCACCGTGCTTTCAGTACTTTCAGGGACAGCTGTTAAAAACTTGTGCCCATAAAACATCTGTATATTGCATTTTACACTATTGCTTAGTGGAGAAGGCACTGCCAGCAGCCACTGTGATTTCAGTACTTTCAGTGCCAGCTAAAGCTTGCGCCCATAAAAAAACAGGATATTGCATTTTACTCTTTTGCTTAGTGGAGAAGGCACTGCCAGCAGCCGCTGTGCTTTCAGTACTCTCGGTGCCAGCTGTTAAAACTTGTGCCCATGAAAAAAAAACTGTATATTGCATTTTACTCTTTTGCTTAGTGGAGAAGGCACTGTCAGCAGCCACTGTGCTTTCAGTACTTTCAGTGACAGCTGTTAAAAACTTGTGCCCATAATAAAAAACAGTATATTGCATTTTACTCTTTTGCTTAATAGAGAAGGCACTGCCAGCAGCCACTGTGCTTTCAGTACTTTCAGTGGCAGCTAAACCTTGCGCCCATAAAAAAACAGTATATTGCATTTTACTCTTTTGCTTAGTGGAGAAGGCACTGCCAGCAGCCACTGTGCTTTCAGTACTTTCAGTGCCAGCTGTTAAAACTTGTGCCCATAAAAAACTGTATATTGCATTTTACTCTTTTGCTTAGTAGAAGCCAAGGCTCTGCCAGCAGCCACTGTGCTTTCAGAACTTTCAGTGCCAACTGTTAAAACTTGTGCCCATGAAAAAAAAAACTGTATATTGCATTTTACTCTTTTGCTTAGTGGAGAAGGCACTGCCAGCAGCCACTGTGATTTCAGTACTTTCAGTGCCAGCTAAAGCTTGCGCCCATAAAAAAACCGGATATTGAATTTACTCTTTTGCTTAGTGGAGAAGGCACTGCCAGCAGCCACTGTGCTTTCAGTACTCTCGGTGCCAGCTGTTAAAACTTGTGCCCATGAGAAAAAAACTGTATATTGCATTTTACTCTTTTGCTTAGTGGAGAAGGCACTGTCAGCAGCCACTGTGCTTTCAGTACTTTCAGTGACAGCTGTTAAAAACTTGTGCCCATAAAAAATCTGTATATTGCATTTTACTCTTTTGTTTAGTGGAGAAGGCACTGCCAGCAGCCAAAGTGCTTTCAGCACTTTCAGTGCCAGCTGTTAAAACTTGTGCCCATAAAAAAACTGTATATTGCATTTTACACTATTGCTTAGTGGAGAAGGCACTGCCAGCAGCCACTGTGCTTTCAGTACTTTCAGTGAAAGCTAAACCTTGCGCCCATAAAAAAACAGGATATTGCATTGTACTCTTTTGCTTAGTGGAGAAGGCACTGCCACCAGCCACTGTGCTTTCAGTACTTTCAGTGCCAGCTGTTAAAACTTGTGCCCATAAAAAAAAACAGTATATTGCAATTTACTCTTTTGTTTAGTGGAGAAGGCACTGCCAGCAGCCACTGTGCTTTCAGTACTTTCAGTGCCAGCTGTTACAACTTGTGCCCATGAAAAAAAAAACAGTATATTGCATTTTACTCTTTTGCTTAGTGGAAGCCAAGGCTCTGCCAGCAGCCACTGTGCTTTCAGTACTTTCAGTGCCATCTAAACCTTGTGCCCATAAAAAAACAGTATATTGCATTTTACTTTCTTGCTTAGTGGAGAAGGCACTGCCAGCAGCCACTGTGCTTTCAGTACGTTCAGTGCCAGCTGTTAAAACTTGTGCCCATAACAAAAACAGTATATTGCATTTTACTCTTTTGTTTAGTGGAGAAGGCACTGCCAGCAGCCACTGTGCTTTCAGTACTTTCAGTGCCAGCTGTTAATAACTTGTGCCCATAAAAAAACAGTATATTGCATTTTACTCTTTTGCTTAGTGAAAGCCAAGGCACTGCCAGCAGCCACTGTGCTTTCAGTACTTTCAGTGCCAGCTGTTAAAACTTGTGCTCATAAAAAAACTGTATATTGCATTTTACTCTTTTGCTTAGTGGAGAAGGCACTGCCAGCAGCCAATGTGCTTTCAGTACTTTCAGTGCCAGCTGTTAAAACTTGTGCCCATAAAAACCAGTATATTGCATTTTACTCTTTTGCTTAGTGGAAGCCAAGGCACTGCCGGCAGCCACTGTGCTTTCAGTACTTTCAGTGCCAGCTATTAAAACTTGTGCCCATAACATAAACAGTATATTGCATTTTACTCTTTTGTTTAGTGGAGAAGGCACTGCCAGCAGCCACTGTGCTTTCAGTACTTTCAGTGCCAGCTGTTAAAACTTGTGCCCATAAAAAAACTGTATATTGCATTTTACACTATTGCTTAGTGGAGAAGGCACTGCCAGCAGCCACTGTGCTTTCAGTACTTTCAGTGCCAGCTTAACCTTGCGCCCATAAAAAAAACAGGATATTGCATTTTACTCTTTTGCTTAGTGGAGAAGGCACTGCCAGCAGCCACTGTGATTTCAGTACTTTCAGTGCCAGCTGTTAAAACGTGTGCCCATAAAAAAACAGAATATTGTATTGTACTCTTTTGCTTAGTGGAGAAGGCACTGCCAGCAGCCACTGTGCTTTCAGTACTTTCAGTGCCATCGAAACCTTGTGCCCATAAAAAAAACAGTATATTACATTTTACTCTTTTGCTTAGTGGAGAAGGCACTGCCAGCAGCCACTGTGCTTTCAGTACTTTCAGTGCCAGCTAAAGCTTGCGCCCATAAAAAAACAGGATATTGCATTTTACTCTTTTGCTTAGTGGAGAAGGCACTGCCAGCAGCCACTGTGCTTTCAGTACTCTCGGTGCCAGCTGTTAAAACTTGTGCAAATAAAAAAAAACCCAGTATATTGCATTTTACTCTTTTGCTTAGTGGAGAAGGCACTGCCAGCAGCCACTGTGCTTTCAGTACTTTCAGTGCCAGATGTTAATAACTTGTGCCCATAAAAAAAACAGTATATTGCATTTTACTCTTTTGCTTAGTGGAAGCCAAGGCACTGCCAGCAGCCACTGTGCATTCAGTACTTTCAGTGCCAGCTGTTAAAATTTGTGCCCATAAAAAAACTGTATATTGCATTTTACTCTTTTGCTTAGTGGAGAAGGCACTGCCAGCAGCCAATGTGCTTTCAGTACTTTCAGTGCCAGCTGTTAAAACTTGTGCCCATAAATACCAGTATATTGCATTTTACTCTTTTGCTTAGTAGAGAAAGCACTGCCAGCAGCCACTGTGCTTTCAGTACTTTCAGTGCCAGCTGTTAAAACGTGTGCCCATAACAAAAACAGTATATTGCATTCTACTCTTGGTTATTGTTGAAAATAAAAACAGTACTTTCAGTGCCAGCTGTTAAAACTTGTGCCCATAATAAAAAACAGTATATTGCATTTTACTCTTTTGCTTAGTGGAGAAGGCACTGCCAGCAGCCACTGTGCTTTCAGTACTTTCAGTGCCAGCTGTTAAAACTTGTGCCCATAAAAAACTGTATATTGCATTTTACTCTTTTGCTTAGTGGAAGCCAAGGCTCTGCCAGCAGCCACTGTGCTTTCAGTACTTTCAGTGTCAGCTGTTAAAACTTGTGCCCATGAAAAAAAAAACTGTATATTGCATTTTACTCTTTTGCTTAGTGGAAAAGGCACTGTCAGCAGCCACCGTGCTTTCAGTACTTTCAGGGACAGCTGTTAAAAACTTGTGCCCATAAAACATCTGTATATTGCATTTTACACTATTGCTTAGTGGAGAAGGCACTGCCAGCAGCCACTGTGCTTTCAGTACTTTCAGTGCCAGCTAAACCTTGCGCCCATAAAAAAACAGGATATTGCATTTTACTCTTTTGCTTAGTGGAGAAGGCACTGCCAGCAGCCACTGTGATTTCAGTACTTTCAGTGCCAGCTAAAGCTTGCGCCCATAAAAAAACAGGATATTGCATTTTACTCTTTTGCTTAGTGGAGAAGGCACTGCCAGCAGCCACTGTGCTTTCAGTACTCTCGGTGCCAGCTGTTAAAACTTGTGCCCATGAAAAAAAACCTGTATATTGCATTTTACTCTTTTGCTTAGTGGAGAAGGCACTGTCAGCAGCCACTGTGCTTTCAGTACTTTCAGTGACAGCTGTTAAAAACTTGTGCCCATAATAAAAAACAGTATATTGCATTTTACTCTTTTGCTTAATAGAGAAGGCACTGCCAGCAGCCACTGTGCTTTCAGTACTTTCAGTGCCAGCTAAACCTTGCGCCCATAAAAAACAGTATATTGCATTTTACTCTTTTGCTTAGTGGAGAAGGCACTGCCAGCAGCCACTGTGCTTTCAGTACTTTCAGTGCCAGCTGTTAAAACTTGTGCCCATAAAAAACTGTATATTGCATTTTACTCTTTTGCTTAGTGGAAAAGGCACTGTCAGCAGCCACCATGCTTTCAGTATTTTCAGGGACAGCTGTTAAAAACTTGTGCCCATAAAACATCTGTATATTGCATTTTACACTATTGCTTAGTGGAGAAGGCACTGCCAGCAGCCACTGTGCTTTCAGTACTTTCAGTGCCAGCTAAACCTTGCGCCCATAAAAAAACAGGATATTGCATTTTACTCTTTTGCTTAGTGGAGAAGGCACTGCCAGCAGCCACTGTGATTTCAGTACTTTCAGTGCCAGCTAAAGCTTGCGCCCATAAAAAAACAGGATATTGCATTTTACTCTTTTGCTTAGTGGAGAAGGCACTGCCAGCAGCCACTGTGCTTTCAGTACTCTCGGTGCCAGCTGTTAAAACTTGTGCCCATGAAAAAAAACCTGTATATTGCATTTTACTCTTTTGCTTAGTGGAGAAGGCACTGTCAGCAGCCACTGTGCTTTCAGTACTTTCAGTGACAGCTGTTAAAAACTTGTGCCCATAATAAAAAACAGTATATTGCATTTTACTCTTTTGCTTAATAGAGAAGGCACTGCCAGCAGCCACTGTGCTTTCAGTACTTTCAGTGCCAGCTAAACCTTGCGCCCATAAAAAACAGTATATTGCATTTTACTCTTTTGCTTAGTGGAGAAGGCACTGCCAGCAGCCACTGTGCTTTCAGTACTTTCAGTGCCAGCTGTTAAAACTTGTGCCCATAAAAAACTGTATATTGCATTTTACTCTTTTGCTTAGTGGAAGCCAAGGCTCTGCCAGCAGCCACTGTGCTTTCAGTACTTTCAGTGCCAGCTGTTAAAACTTGTGCCCATGAAAAAAAAACAGGATATTGCATTTTACTCTTTTGCTTAGTGGAGAAGGCACTGCCAGCAGCCACTGTGATTTCAGTACTTTCAGTGCCAGCTGTTAAAACGTGTGCCCATAAAAAAACAGAATATTGTATTGTACTCTTTTGCTTAGTGGAGAAGGCACTGCCAGCAGCCACTGTGCTTTCAGTACTTTCAGTGCCATCGAAACCTTGTGCCCATAAAAAAAACAGTATATTACATTTTACTCTTTTGCTTAGTGGAGAAGGCACTGCCAGCAGCCACTGTGCTTTCAGTACTTTCAGTGCCAGCTAAAGCTTGCGCCCATAAAAAAACAGGATATTGCATTTTACTCTTTTGCTTAGTGGAGAAGGCACTGCCAGCAGCCACTGTGCTTTCAGTACTCTCGGTGCCAGCTGTTAAAACTTGTGCAAATAAAAAAAAACCCAGTATATTGCATTTTACTCTTTTGCTTAGTGGAGAAGGCACTGCCAGCAGCCACTGTGCTTTCAGTACTTTCAGTGCCAGATGTTAATAACTTGTGCCCATAAAAAAAACAGTATATTGCATTTTACTCTTTTGCTTAGTGGAAGCCAAGGCACTGCCAGCAGCCACTGTGCATTCAGTACTTTCAGTGCCAGCTGTTAAAATTTGTGCCCATAAAAAAACTGTATATTGCATTTTACTCTTTTGCTTAGTGGAGAAGGCACTGCCAGCAGCCAATGTGCTTTCAGTACTTTCAGTGCCAGCTGTTAAAACTTGTGCCCATAAATACCAGTATATTGCATTTTACTCTTTTGCTTAGTAGAGAAAGCACTGCCAGCAGCCACTGTGCTTTCAGTACTTTCAGTGCCAGCTGTTAAAACGTGTGCCCATAACAAAAACAGTATATTGCATTCTACTCTTGGTTATTGTTGAAAATAAAAACAGTACTTTCAGTGCCAGCTGTTAAAACTTGTGCCCATAATAAAAAACAGTATATTGCATTTTACTCTTTTGCTTAGTGGAGAAGGCACTGCCAGCAGCCACTGTGCTTTCAGTACTTTCAGTGCCAGCTGTTAAAACTTGTGCCCATAAAAAACTGTATATTGCATTTTACTCTTTTGCTTAGTGGAAGCCAAGGCTCTGCCAGCAGCCACTGTGCTTTCAGTACTTTCAGTGTCAGCTGTTAAAACTTGTGCCCATGAAAAAAAAAACTGTATATTGCATTTTACTCTTTTGCTTAGTGGAAAAGGCACTGTCAGCAGCCACCGTGCTTTCAGTACTTTCAGGGACAGCTGTTAAAAACTTGTGCCCATAAAACATCTGTATATTGCATTTTACACTATTGCTTAGTGGAGAAGGCACTGCCAGCAGCCACTGTGCTTTCAGTACTTTCAGTGCCAGCTAAACCTTGCGCCCATAAAAAAACAGGATATTGCATTTTACTCTTTTGCTTAGTGGAGAAGGCACTGCCAGCAGCCACTGTGATTTCAGTACTTTCAGTGCCAGCTAAAGCTTGCGCCCATAAAAAAACAGGATATTGCATTTTACTCTTTTGCTTAGTGGAGAAGGCACTGCCAGCAGCCACTGTGCTTTCAGTACTCTCGGTGCCAGCTGTTAAAACTTGTGCCCATGAAAAAAAACCTGTATATTGCATTTTACTCTTTTGCTTAGTGGAGAAGGCACTGTCAGCAGCCACTGTGCTTTCAGTACTTTCAGTGACAGCTGTTAAAAACTTGTGCCCATAATAAAAAACAGTATATTGCATTTTACTCTTTTGCTTAATAGAGAAGGCACTGCCAGCAGCCACTGTGCTTTCAGTACTTTCAGTGCCAGCTAAACCTTGCGCCCATAAAAAACAGTATATTGCATTTTACTCTTTTGCTTAGTGGAGAAGGCACTGCCAGCAGCCACTGTGCTTTCAGTACTTTCAGTGCCAGCTGTTAAAACTTGTGCCCATAAAAAACTGTATATTGCATTTTACTCTTTTGCTTAGTGGAAAAGGCACTGTCAGCAGCCACCATGCTTTCAGTATTTTCAGGGACAGCTGTTAAAAACTTGTGCCCATAAAACATCTGTATATTGCATTTTACACTATTGCTTAGTGGAGAAGGCACTGCCAGCAGCCACTGTGCTTTCAGTACTTTCAGTGCCAGCTAAACCTTGCGCCCATAAAAAAACAGGATATTGCATTTTACTCTTTTGCTTAGTGGAGAAGGCACTGCCAGCAGCCACTGTGATTTCAGTACTTTCAGTGCCAGCTAAAGCTTGCGCCCATAAAAAAACAGGATATTGCATTTTACTCTTTTGCTTAGTGGAGAAGGCACTGCCAGCAGCCACTGTGCTTTCAGTACTCTCGGTGCCAGCTGTTAAAACTTGTGCCCATGAAAAAAAACCTGTATATTGCATTTTACTCTTTTGCTTAGTGGAGAAGGCACTGTCAGCAGCCACTGTGCTTTCAGTACTTTCAGTGACAGCTGTTAAAAACTTGTGCCCATAATAAAAAACAGTATATTGCATTTTACTCTTTTGCTTAATAGAGAAGGCACTGCCAGCAGCCACTGTGCTTTCAGTACTTTCAGTGCCAGCTAAACCTTGCGCCCATAAAAAACAGTATATTGCATTTTACTCTTTTGCTTAGTGGAGAAGGCACTGCCAGCAGCCACTGTGCTTTCAGTACTTTCAGTGCCAGCTGTTAAAACTTGTGCCCATAAAAAACTGTATATTGCATTTTACTCTTTTGCTTAGTGGAAGCCAAGGCTCTGCCAGCAGCCACTGTGCTTTCAGTACTTTCAGTGCCAGCTGTTAAAACTTGTGCCCATGAAAAAAAAACTGTATATTGCATTTTACTCTTTTGCTTAGTGGAGAAGGCACTGCCAGCAGCCACTGTGATTTCAGTACTTTCAGTGCCAGCTAAAGCTTGCGCCCATAAAAAAACAGGATATTGCATTTTACTCTTTTGCTTAGTGGAGAAGGCACTGCCAGCAGCCACTGTGCTTTCAGTACTCTCGGTGCCAGCTGTTAAAACTTGTGCCCATAAAAAAAATCTGTATATTGCATTTTACTCTTTTGCTTAGTGGAGAAGGCACTGTCAGCAGCCACTGTGCTTTCAGTACTTTCAGTGACAGCTGTTAAAAACTTGTGCCCATAAAAAATCTGTATATTGCATTTTACTTTTTTGTTTAGTGGAGAAGGCACTGCCAGCAGCCACTGTGCTTTCAGCACTTTCAGTGCCAGCTGTTAAAACTTGTGCCCATAAAAAAACTGTATATTGCATTTTACACTATTGCTTAGTGGAGAAGGCTCTGCCAGCAGCCACTGTGCTTTCTGTACTTTCAGTGCCAGCTGTTACAACTTGTGCCCATGAAAAAAAAACAGTATATTGCATTTTACTCTTTTGCTTAGTGGAAGCCAAGGCTCTGCCAGCAGCCACTGTGCTTTCAGTATTTTCAGTGCCATCTAAACCTTGTGCCCATAAAAAAACAGTATATTGCATTTTACTCTTTTGCTTAGTGGAGAAGGCACTGCCAGCAGCCACTGTGCTTTCAGTACGTTCAGTGCCAGCTGTTAAAACTTGTGCCCATAACAAAAACAGTATATTGCATTTTACTCTTTTGTTTAGTGGAGAAGGCACTGCCAGCAGCCACTGTGCTTTCAGTACTTTCAGTGTCAGCTGTTACAACTTGTGCCCATGAAAAAAAAAACAGTATATTGCATTTTACTCTTTTGCTTAGTGGAAGCCAAGGCTCTGCCAGCAGCCACTGTGCTTTCAGTACTTTCAGTGCCATCTAAACCTTGTGCCTATAAAAAAACAGTATATTGCATTTTACTCTTTTGCTTAGTGGAGAAGGCACTGCCAGCAGCCACTGTGCTTTCAGTACTTTCAGTGCCAGCTGTTAAAACTTGTGCCCATAAAAAAAACAGTATATTGCATTTTACTCTTTTGCTTAGTGGAGAAGGCACTGCCAGCAGCCATTGTGCTTTCAGTACTTTCAGTGCCATCTAAACCTTGTGCCCATAAAAAAACAGTATATTGCATTTTACTCTTTTGCTTAGTGGAGAAGGCACTGCCAGCAGCCACTGTGCTTTCAGCACTTTCAGTGCCAGCTGTTAAAACTTGTGCCCATAAAAAAAAACTGTACATTGCATTTTACACTTTTGCTTAGTGGAGAAGGCACTGCCAGCAGCCACTGTGCTTTCAGTACTTTCAGTGCCAACTAAACCTTGCGCCCATAAAAAACAGAATATTGCATTTTACTCTTTTGCTTAGTGGAGAAGGCACTGCCAGCAGCCACTGTGATTTCAGTACTTTCAGTGCCAGCTGTTAAAACTTGTGCCCATAAAAAAAAACAGAATATTGCATTGTACTCTTTTGCTTAGTGGAGAAGGCACTGCCAGCAGCCACTGTGCTTTCAGTACTTTCAGTGCCAGCTGTTAAAACTTGTGCCCATAAAAAAAAACAGAATATTGCATTTTACTCTTTTGCTTAGTGGAGAAGGCACTGCCAGCAGCCACTGTGCTTTCAGTACTTTCAGTGCCAGCTGTTAAAACTTGTGCCCATAACAAAAAACAGTATATTGCATTTTACTCTTTTGCTTAGTGGAGAAGGCACTGCCAGCAGCCACTGTGCTTTCAGTACTTTCAGTGCCATTTAAACCTTGTGCCCATAAAAAAACAGTATATTGCATTTTACTCTTTTGCTTAGTGGAGAAGGCACTGCCAGCAGCCACTGTGCTTTCAGCACTTTCAGTGCCAGCTGTTAAAACTTGTGCCCATAAAAAAAAACTGTACATTGCATTTTACACTTTTGCTTAGTGGAGAAGGCACTGCCAGCAGCCACTGTGCTTTCAGTACTTTCAGTGCCATCTAAACCTTGTGCCCATAAAAAAACAGTATATTGCATTTTACTCTTTTGCTTAGTGGAGAAGGCACTGCCAGCAGCCACTGTGCTTTCAGTACTTTCAGTGCCAGCTGTTAAAACTTGTGCCCATAACAAAAAACAGTATATTGCATTTTACTCTTTTGCTTAGTGGAGAAGGCACTGCCAGCAGCCACTGTGCTTTCAGTACTTTCAGTGCCATTTAAACCTTGTGCCCATAAAAAAACAGTATATTGCATTTTACTCTTTCGCTTAGTGGAGAAGGCACTGCCAGCAGCCACTGTGCTTTCAGTACTTTCAGTGCCAGCTGTTAAAACTTGTGCCCATAACAAAAACAGTATATTGCATTTTACTCTTTTGCTTAGTGGAGAAGGCACTGCCAGCAGCCACTGTGCTTTCAGCACTTTCAGTGCCAGCTGTTAAAACTTGTGCCCATAAAAAAACTGTATATTGCATTTTACACTTTTGCTTAGTGGAGAAGGCACTGCCAGCAGCCACTGTGCTTTCAGTACTTTCAGTGCCAGCTAAACCTTGCGCCCATAAAAAAACAGAATATTGCATTTTACTCTTTTGCTTAGTGGAGAAGGCACTGCCAGCAGCCACTGTGATTTCAGTACTTTCAGTGTCAGCTGTTAAAACTTGTGCCCATAAAAAAACAGAATATTGCATTTTACTCTTTTGCTTAGTGGAGAAGGCACTGCCAGCAGCCACTGTGCTTTCAGTACTTTCAGTGCCAGCTGTTAAAACTTGTGCCCATAAAAAAAAACAGTATATTGCATTTTACTCTTTTGCTTAGTGGAGAAGGCACTGCCAGCAGCCACTGTGCTTTCAGTACTTTCAGTGCCATCTAAACCTTGTGCCCATAAAAATAAACCAGTATATTGCATTTTACTCTTTCGCTTAGTGGAGAAGGCACTGACAGCAGCCACTGTGCTTTCAGTACTTTCAGTGCCAGCTAAACCTTGCGCCCATAAAAAAACAGGATATTGCATTTTACTCTTTTGCTTAGTGGAGAAGGCACTGCCAGCAGCCACTGTGCTTTCAGTACTCTCGGTGCCAGCTGTTAAAACTTGTGCCCATAAAAAAAAACCAGTATATTGCATTTTACTCTTTTGCTTAGTGGAGAAGGCACTGCCAGCAGCCACTGTGCTTTCAGTACTTTTAGTGCCAGCTGTTAAAAACTTGTGCCCATAAAAAAACAGTATATTGCATTTTACTCTTTTGCTTAGTGAAAGCCAAGGCACTGCCAGCAGCCACTGTGCTTTCAGTACTTTCAGTGCCAGCTGTTAAAACTTGTGCTCATAAAAAAACTGTATATTGCATTTTACTCTTTTGCTTAGTGGAGAAGGCACTGCCAGCAGCCAATGTGCTTTCAGTACTTTCAGTGTCAGCTGTTAAAACTTGTGCCCATAAAAACCAGTATATTGCATTTTACTCTTTTGCTTAGTGGAAGCCAAGGCACTGCCGGCAGCCACTGTGCTTTCAGTACTTTCAGTGCCAGCTATTAAAACTTGTGCCCATAACATAAACAGTATATTGCATTTTACTCTTTTGTTTAGTGGAGAAGGCACTGCCAGCAGCCACTGTGCTTTCAGCACTTTCAGTGCCAGCTGCTAAAACTTCTGCCCATAAAAAAACTGTATATTGCATTTTACACTATTGCTTAGTGGAGAAGGCACTGCCAGCAGCCACTGTGCTTTCAGTACTTTCAGTGCCAGCTTAACCTTGTGCCCATAAAAAAACAGGATATTGCATTTTACTCTTTTGCTTAGTGGAGAAGGCACTGCCAGCAGCCACTGTGATTTCAGTACTTTCAGTGTCAGCTGTTAAAACTTGTGCCCATGAAAAAAAAACTGTATATTGCATTTTACTCTTTTGCTTAGTGGAGAAGGCACTGTCAGCAGCCACCGTGCTTTCAGTACTTTCAGGGACAGCTGTTAAAAACTTGTGCCCATAAAACATCTGTATATTGCATTTTACACTATTGATTAGTGGAGAAGGCACTGCCAGCAGCCACTGTGCTTTCAGTACTTTCAGTGCCAGCTAAAGCTTGCGCCCATAAAAAAACAGGATATTGCATTTTACTCTTTTGCTTAGTGGAGAAGGCACTGCCAGCAGCCACTGTGCTTTCAGTACTCTCGGTGCCAGCTGTTAAAACTTGTGCCCATGAAAAAAAAACTGTATATTGCATTTTACTCTTTTGCTTAGTGGAGAAGGCACTGTCAGCAGCCACTGTGCTTTCAGTACTTTCAGCGCCAGCTTAACCTTGCGCCCATAAAAAAACAGGATATTGCATTTTACTCTTTTGCTTAGTGGAGAAGGCACTGCCAGCAGCCACTGTGCTTTCAGTACGTTCAGTGCCAGCTGTTAAAACTTGTGCCCATAACAAAAACAGTATATTGCATTTTACTCTTTTGTTTAGTGGAGAAGGCACTGCCAGCAGCCACTGTGCTTTCAGTACTTTCAGTGACAGCTGTTAAAAACTTGTGCCCATAAAAAATCTGTATATTGCATTTTACTTTTTTGTTTAGTGGAGAAGGCACTGCCAGCAGCCACTGTGCTTTCAGCACTTTCAGTGCCAGCTGTTAAAACTTGTGCCCATAAAAAAACTGTATATTGCATTTTACACTATTGCTTAGTGGAGAAGGCTCTGCCAGCAGCCACTGTGCTTTCTGTACTTTCAGTGCCAGCTGTTACAACTTGTGCCCATGAAAAAAAAACAGTATATTGCATTTTACTCTTTTGCTTAGTGGAAGCCAAGGCTCTGCCAGCAGCCACTGTGCTTTCAGTATTTTCAGTGCCATCTAAACCTTGTGCCCATAAAAAAACAGTATATTGCATTTTACTCTTTTGCTTAGTGGAGAAGGCACTGCCAGCAGCCACTGTGCTTTCAGTACGTTCAGTGCCAGCTGTTAAAACTTGTGCCCATAACAAAAACAGTATATTGCATTTTACTCTTTTGTTTAGTGGAGAAGGCACTGCCAGCAGCCACTGTGCTTTCAGTACTTTCAGTGTCAGCTGTTACAACTTGTGCCCATGAAAAAAAAAACAGTATATTGCATTTTACTCTTTTGCTTAGTGGAAGCCAAGGCTCTGCCAGCAGCCACTGTGCTTTCAGTACTTTCAGTGCCATCTAAACCTTGTGCCTATAAAAAAACAGTATATTGCATTTTACTCTTTTGCTTAGTGGAGAAGGCACTGCCAGCAGCCACTGTGCTTTCAGTACTTTCAGTGCCAGCTGTTAAAACTTGTGCCCATAAAAAAAACAGTATATTGCATTTTACTCTTTTGCTTAGTGGAGAAGGCACTGCCAGCAGCCATTGTGCTTTCAGTACTTTCAGTGCCATCTAAACCTTGTGCCCATAAAAAAACAGTATATTGCATTTTACTCTTTTGCTTAGTGGAGAAGGCACTGCCAGCAGCCACTGTGCTTTCAGCACTTTCAGTGCCAGCTGTTAAAACTTGTGCCCATAAAAAAAAACTGTACATTGCATTTTACACTTTTGCTTAGTGGAGAAGGCACTGCCAGCAGCCACTGTGCTTTCAGTACTTTCAGTGCCAACTAAACCTTGCGCCCATAAAAAACAGAATATTGCATTTTACTCTTTTGCTTAGTGGAGAAGGCACTGCCAGCAGCCACTGTGATTTCAGTACTTTCAGTGCCAGCTGTTAAAACTTGTGCCCATAAAAAAAAACAGAATATTGCATTGTACTCTTTTGCTTAGTGGAGAAGGCACTGCCAGCAGCCACTGTGCTTTCAGTACTTTCAGTGCCAGCTGTTAAAACTTGTGCCCATAAAAAAAAACAGAATATTGCATTTTACTCTTTTGCTTAGTGGAGAAGGCACTGCCAGCAGCCACTGTGCTTTCAGTACTTTCAGTGCCAGCTGTTAAAACTTGTGCCCATAACAAAAAACAGTATATTGCATTTTACTCTTTTGCTTAGTGGAGAAGGCACTGCCAGCAGCCACTGTGCTTTCAGTACTTTCAGTGCCATTTAAACCTTGTGCCCATAAAAAAACAGTATATTGCATTTTACTCTTTTGCTTAGTGGAGAAGGCACTGCCAGCAGCCACTGTGCTTTCAGCACTTTCAGTGCCAGCTGTTAAAACTTGTGCCCATAAAAAAAAACTGTACATTGCATTTTACACTTTTGCTTAGTGGAGAAGGCACTGCCAGCAGCCACTGTGCTTTCAGTACTTTCAGTGCCATCTAAACCTTGTGCCCATAAAAAAACAGTATATTGCATTTTACTCTTTTGCTTAGTGGAGAAGGCACTGCCAGCAGCCACTGTGCTTTCAGTACTTTCAGTGCCAGCTGTTAAAACTTGTGCCCATAACAAAAAACAGTATATTGCATTTTACTCTTTTGCTTAGTGGAGAAGGCACTGCCAGCAGCCACTGTGCTTTCAGTACTTTCAGTGCCATTTAAACCTTGTGCCCATAAAAAAACAGTATATTGCATTTTACTCTTTCGCTTAGTGGAGAAGGCACTGCCAGCAGCCACTGTGCTTTCAGTACTTTCAGTGCCAGCTGTTAAAACTTGTGCCCATAACAAAAACAGTATATTGCATTTTACTCTTTTGCTTAGTGGAGAAGGCACTGCCAGCAGCCACTGTGCTTTCAGCACTTTCAGTGCCAGCTGTTAAAACTTGTGCCCATAAAAAAACTGTATATTGCATTTTACACTTTTGCTTAGTGGAGAAGGCACTGCCAGCAGCCACTGTGCTTTCAGTACTTTCAGTGCCAGCTAAACCTTGCGCCCATAAAAAAACAGAATATTGCATTTTACTCTTTTGCTTAGTGGAGAAGGCACTGCCAGCAGCCACTGTGATTTCAGTACTTTCAGTGTCAGCTGTTAAAACTTGTGCCCATAAAAAAACAGAATATTGCATTTTACTCTTTTGCTTAGTGGAGAAGGCACTGCCAGCAGCCACTGTGCTTTCAGTACTTTCAGTGCCAGCTGTTAAAACTTGTGCCCATAAAAAAAAACAGTATATTGCATTTTACTCTTTTGCTTAGTGGAGAAGGCACTGCCAGCAGCCACTGTGCTTTCAGTACTTTCAGTGCCATCTAAACCTTGTGCCCATAAAAATAAACCAGTATATTGCATTTTACTCTTTCGCTTAGTGGAGAAGGCACTGACAGCAGCCACTGTGCTTTCAGTACTTTCAGTGCCAGCTAAACCTTGCGCCCATAAAAAAACAGGATATTGCATTTTACTCTTTTGCTTAGTGGAGAAGGCACTGCCAGCAGCCACTGTGCTTTCAGTACTCTCGGTGCCAGCTGTTAAAACTTGTGCCCATAAAAAAAAACCAGTATATTGCATTTTACTCTTTTGCTTAGTGGAGAAGGCACTGCCAGCAGCCACTGTGCTTTCAGTACTTTTAGTGCCAGCTGTTAAAAACTTGTGCCCATAAAAAAACAGTATATTGCATTTTACTCTTTTGCTTAGTGAAAGCCAAGGCACTGCCAGCAGCCACTGTGCTTTCAGTACTTTCAGTGCCAGCTGTTAAAACTTGTGCTCATAAAAAAACTGTATATTGCATTTTACTCTTTTGCTTAGTGGAGAAGGCACTGCCAGCAGCCAATGTGCTTTCAGTACTTTCAGTGTCAGCTGTTAAAACTTGTGCCCATAAAAACCAGTATATTGCATTTTACTCTTTTGCTTAGTGGAAGCCAAGGCACTGCCGGCAGCCACTGTGCTTTCAGTACTTTCAGTGCCAGCTATTAAAACTTGTGCCCATAACATAAACAGTATATTGCATTTTACTCTTTTGTTTAGTGGAGAAGGCACTGCCAGCAGCCACTGTGCTTTCAGCACTTTCAGTGCCAGCTGCTAAAACTTCTGCCCATAAAAAAACTGTATATTGCATTTTACACTATTGCTTAGTGGAGAAGGCACTGCCAGCAGCCACTGTGCTTTCAGTACTTTCAGTGCCAGCTTAACCTTGTGCCCATAAAAAAACAGGATATTGCATTTTACTCTTTTGCTTAGTGGAGAAGGCACTGCCAGCAGCCACTGTGATTTCAGTACTTTCAGTGTCAGCTGTTAAAACTTGTGCCCATGAAAAAAAAACTGTATATTGCATTTTACTCTTTTGCTTAGTGGAGAAGGCACTGTCAGCAGCCACCGTGCTTTCAGTACTTTCAGGGACAGCTGTTAAAAACTTGTGCCCATAAAACATCTGTATATTGCATTTTACACTATTGATTAGTGGAGAAGGCACTGCCAGCAGCCACTGTGCTTTCAGTACTTTCAGTGCCAGCTAAAGCTTGCGCCCATAAAAAAACAGGATATTGCATTTTACTCTTTTGCTTAGTGGAGAAGGCACTGCCAGCAGCCACTGTGCTTTCAGTACTCTCGGTGCCAGCTGTTAAAACTTGTGCCCATGAAAAAAAAACTGTATATTGCATTTTACTCTTTTGCTTAGTGGAGAAGGCACTGTCAGCAGCCACTGTGCTTTCAGTACTTTCAGCGCCAGCTTAACCTTGCGCCCATAAAAAAACAGGATATTGCATTTTACTCTTTTGCTTAGTGGAGAAGGCACTGCCAGCAGCCACTGTGATTTCAGTACTTTCAGTGCCAGCTGTTAAAACGTGTGCCCATAAAAAAAACAGAATATTGCATTGTACTCTTTTGCTTAGTGGAGAAGGCACTGCCAGCAGCCACTGTGCTTTCAGTACTTTCAGTGCCATCGAAACCTTGTGCCCATAAAAAAAAACAGTATATTACATTTTACTCTTTTGCTTAGTGGAGAAGGCACTGCCAGCAGCCACTGTGCTTTCAGTACTTTCAGTGCCAGCTAAAGCTTGCGCCCATAAAAAAACAGGATATTGCATTTTACTCTTTTGCTTAGTGGAGAAGGCACTGCCAGCAGCCACTGTGCTTTCAGTACTCTCGGTGCCAGCTGTTAAAACTTGTGCAAATAAAAAAAAACCCAGTATATTGCATTTTACTCTTTTGCTTAGTGGAGAAGGCACTGCCAGCGGCCACTGTGCTTTCAGTACTTTCAGTGCCAGATGTTAATAACTTGTGCCCATAAAAAAAACAGTATATTGCATTTTACTCTTTTGCTTAGTGGAAGCCAAGGCACTGCCAGCAGCCACTGTGCATTCAGTACTTTCAGTGCCAGCTGTTAAAATTTGTGCCCATAAAAAAAACTGTATATTGCATTTTACTCTTTTGCTTAGTGGAGAAGGCACTGCCAGCAGCCAATGTGCTTTCAGTACTTTCAGTGCCAGCTGTTAAAACTTGTGCCCATAAATACCAGTATATTGCATTTTACTCTTTTGCTTAGTAGAGAAAGCACTGCCAGCAGCCACTGTGCTTTCAGTACTTTCAGTGCCAGCTGTTAAAACGTGTGCCCATAACAAAAACAGTATATTGCATTCTACTCTTGGTTATTGTTGAAAATAAAAACAGTACTTTCAGTGCCAGCTGTTAAAACTTGTGCCCATAATAAAAAACAGTATATTGCATTTTACTATTTTGCTTAATAGAGAAGGCACTGCCAGCAGCCACTGTGCTTTCAGTACTTTCAGTGCCAGCTAAACCTTGCGCCCATAAAAAAACAGTATATTGCATTTTACTCTTTTGCTTAGTGGAGAAGGCACTGCCAGCAGCCACTGTGCTTTCAGTACTTTCAGTGCCAACTGTTAAAACTTGTGCCCATAAAAAACTGTATATTGCATTTTACTCTTTTGCTTAGTGGAAGCCAAGGCTCTGCCAGCAGCCACTGTGCTTTCAGTACTTTCAGTGTCAGCTGTTAAAACTTGTGCCCATGAAAAAAAAACTGTATATTGCATTTTACTCTTTTGCTTAGTGGAGAAGGCACTGTCAGCAGTCACCGTGCTTTCAGTACTTTCAGGGACAGCTGTTAAAAACTTGTGCCCATAAAACATCTGTATATTGCATTTTACACTATTGATTAGTGGAGAAGGCACTGCCAGCAGCCACTGTGCTTTCAGTACTTTCAGTGCCAGCTAAAGCTTGCGCCCATAAAAAAACAGGATATTGCATTTTACTCTTTTGCTTAGTGGAGAAGGCACTGCCAGCAGCCACTGTGCTTTCAGTACTCTCGGTGCCAGCTGTTAAAACTTGTGCCCATGAAAAAAAAACTGTATATTGCATTTTACTCTTTTGCTTAGTGGAGAAGGCACTGTTAGCAGCCACTGTGCTTTCAGTACTTTCAGTGACAGCTGTTAAAAACTTGTGCCCATAAAAAATCTGTATATTGCATTTTACTCTTTTGTTTAGTGGAGAAGGCACTGCCAGCAGCCACTGTGCTTTCAGCACTTTCAGTGCCAGCTGTTAAAACTTGTGCCCATAAAAAAACTGTATATTGCATTTTACACTATTGCTTAGTGGAGAAGGCACTGCCAGCAGCCACTGTGCTTTCAGTACTTTCAGTGAAAGCTAAACCTTGCGCCCATAAAAAAACAGGATATTGCATTGTACTCTTTTGCTTAGTGGAGAAGTCACTGCCAGCAGCCACTGTGCTTTCAGTACTTTCAGTGCCAGCTGTTAAAACTTGTGCCCATAAAAAAAAACAGTATATTGCATTTTACTCTTTTGCTTAGTGGAGAAGGCACTGCCAGCAGCCACTGTGCTTTCAGTACTTTCAGTGCCATCTAAACCTTGTGCCCATAAAAAAACAGTATATTGCATTTTACTCTTTTGCTTAGTGGAGAAGGCACTGCCAGCAGCCACTGTGCTTTCAGTACTTTCAGTGCCAGCTAAAGCTTGCGCCCATAAAAAAACAGGATATTGCATTTTACTCTTTTGCTTAGTGGAGAAGGCACTGCCAGCAGCCACTGTGCTTTCAGTACTCTCGGTGCCAGCTGTTAAAACTTGTGCCCATAAAAAAAAACCAGTATATTGCATTTTACTCTTTTGCTTAGTGGAGAAGACACTGCCAGCAGCCACTGTGCTTTCAGTACTTTCAGTGCCAGCTGTTAATAACTTGTGCCCATAAAAAAACAGTATATTGCATTTTACTCTTTTGCTTAGTGGAAGCCAAGGCACTGCCAGCAGCCACTGTGCTTTCAGTACTTTCAGTGCCAGCTGTTAAAACTTGTGCCCATAAAAAAACAGGATATTGCATTTTACTCTTTTGCTTAGTGGAGAAGGCACTGCCAGCAGCCACTGTGCTTTCAGTACTTTCAGTGCCAGCTAAACCTTGCGCCCATAAAAAACAGGATATTGCATTTTACTCTTTTGCTTAGTGGAGAAGGCACTGCCAGCAGCCACTGTGATTTCAGTACTTTCAGTGCCAGCTGTTAAAACTTGTGCCCATAAAAAAACAGAATATTGCATTGTACTCTTTTGCTTAGTGGAGAAGGCACTGCCAGCAGCCACTGTGCTTTCAGTACTTTCAGTGCCAGCTGTTAAAACTTGTGCCCATAAAAAAAAACAGTATATTGCATTTTACTCTTTTGATTAGTGGAGAAGGCACTGCCAGCAGCCACTGTGCTTTCAGTACTTTCAGTGCCAGCTGTTACAACTTGTGCCCATGAAAAAAAAAACCTGTATATTGCATTTTAATCTTTTGCTTAGTGGAAGCCAAGGCTCTGCCAGCAGCCACTGTGCTTTCAGTACTTTCAGTGCCATCTAAACCTTGTGCCCATAAAAAAACAGTATACTGCATTTTACTCTTTTGCTTAGTGGAGAAGGCACTGCCAGCAGTCACTGTGCTTTCAGTACGTTCAGTGCCAGCTGTTAAAACTTGTGCCCATAACAAAAACAGTATATTGCATTTTACTCTTTTGTTTATTGGAGAAGGCACTGCCAGCAGCCACTGTGCTTTCAGTACGTTCAGTGCCAGCTGTTAAAACTTGTGCCCATAACAAAAACAGTATATTGCATTTTACTCTTTTGTTTAGTGGAGAAGGCACTGCCAGCAGCCACTGTGCTTTCAGTACTTTCAGTGCCAGCTGTTACAACTTGTGCCCATAAAAAAACAGTATATTGCATTTTACTCTTTTGCTTAGTGGAAGCCAAGGCACTGCCAGCAGCCACTGTGCTTTCAGTACTTTCAGTGCCAGCTGTTAAAACTTGTGCCCATAAAAAAACAGGATATTGCATTTTACTCTTTTGCTTAGTGGAGAAGGCACTGCCAGCAGCCACTGTGCTTTCAGTACTTTCAGTGCCAGCTAAACCTTGCGCCCATAAAAAACAGGATATTGCATTTTACTCTTTTGCTTAGTGGAGAAGGCACTGCCAGCAGCCACTGTGATTTCAGTACTTTCAGTGCCAGCTGTTAAAACTTGTGCCCATAAAAAAACAGAATATTGCATTGTACTCTTTTGCTTAGTGGAGAAGGCACTGCCAGCAGCCACTGTGCTTTCAGTACGTTCAGTGCCAGCTGTTAAAACTTGTGCCCATAACAAAAACAGTATATTGCATTTTACTCTTTTGTTTAGTGGAGAAGGCACTGCCAGCAGCCACTGTGCTTTCAGTACTTTCAGTGCCAGTTGTTACAACTTGTGCCCATGAAAAAAAAAAACAGTATATTGCATTTTACTCTTTTGCTTAGTGGAAGCCAAGGCTCTGCCAGCAGCCACTGTGCTTTCAGTACTTTCAGTGCCAGCTGTTAAAACTTGTGCCCATAAAAAAAACAGTATATTGCATTTTACTCTTTTGCTTAGTGGAGAAGGCACTGCCAGCAGCCATTGTGCTTTCAGTACTTTCAGTGCCATCTAAACCTTGTGCCCATAAAAAAACAGTATATTGCATTTTACTCTTTTGCTTAGTGGAGAAGGCTCTGCCAGCAGCCACTGTGCTTTCAGCACTTTCAGTGCCAGCTGTTAAAACTTGTGCCCATAAAAAAAACAGTATATTGCATTTTACTCTTTTGCTTAGTGGAGAAGGCACTGCCAGCAGCCACTGTGCTTTCAGTACTTTCAGTGCCATCTAAACCTTGTGCCCATAAAAAAACAGTATATTGCATTTTACTCTTTTGCTTAGTGGAGAAGGCACTGCCAGCAGCCACTGTGCTTTCAGTACTTTCAGTGCCAGCTGTTTAAACTTGTGCCCATAACAAAAACAGTATATTGCATTTTACTCTTTTGCTTAGTGGAGAAGGCACTGCCAGCAGCCACTGTGCTTTCAGTACTTTCAGTGCCATCTAAACCTTGTGCCCATAAAAAAACAGTATATTGCATTTTACTCTTTCGCTTAGTGGAGAAGGCACTGCCAGCAGCCACTGTGCTTTCAGTACTTTCAGTGCCAGCTGTTAAAACTTGTGCCCATAACAAGAACAGTATATTGCATTTTACTCTTTTGCTTAGTGGAGAAGGCACTGCCAGCAGCCACTGTGCTTTCAGCACTTTCAGTGCCAGCTGTTAAAACTTGTGCCCATAAAAAAACTGTATATTGCATTTTACACTTTTGCTTAGTGGAGAAGGCACTGCCAGCAGCCACTGTGCTTTCAGTACTTTCAGTGCCAGCTAAACCTTGCGCCCATAAAAAAACAGAATATTGCATTTTACTCTTTTGCTTAGTGGAGAAGGCACTGCCAGCAGCCACTGTGATTTCAGTACTTTCAGTGCCAGCTGTTAAAACTTGTGCCCATAAAAAAACAGAATATTGCATTGTACTCTTTTGCTTAGTGGAGAAGGCACTGCCAGCAGCCACTGTGCTTTCAGTACTTTCAGTGCCAGCTGTTAAAACTTGTGGCTATAGAAAACAGGATATTGCATTTTACTCTTTTGCTTAGTGGAGAAGGCACTGCCAGCAGCCACTGTGATTTCAGTACTTTCAGTGCCAGCTGTTAAAACTTGTGCCCATAAAAAAACAGAATATTGCATTGTACTCTTTTGCTTAGTGGAGAAGGCACTGCCAGCAGCCACTGTGCTTTCAGTACTTTCAGTGCCAGCTGTTAAAACTTGTGCCCATAAAAAAAAACAGTATATTGCATTTTACTCTTTTGATTAGTGGAGAAGGCACTGCCAGCAGCCACTGTGCTTTCAGTACTTTCAGTGCCAGCTGTTACAACTTGTGCCCATGAAAAAAAAAACCTGTATATTGCATTTTAATCTTTTGCTTAGTGGAAGCCAAGGCTCTGCCAGCAGCCACTGTGCTTTCAGTACTTTCAGTGCCATCTAAACCTTGTGCCCATAAAAAAACAGTATATTGCATTTTACTCTTTTGCTTAGTGGAGAAGGCACTGCCAGCAGCCACTGTGCTTTCAGTACGTTCAGTGCCAGCTGTTAAAACTTGTGCCCATAACAAAAACAGTATATTGCATTTTACTCTTTTGTTTAGTGGAGAAGGCACTGCCAGCAGCCACTGTGCTTTCAGTACGTTCAGTGCCAGCTGTTAAAACTTGTGCCCATAACAAAAACAGTATATTGCATTTTACTCTTTTGTTTAGTGGAGAAGGCACTGCCAGCAGCCACTGTGCTTTCAGTACTTTCAGTGCCAGCTGTTACAACTTGTGCCCATAAAAAAACAGTATATTGCATTTTACTCTTTTGCTTAGTGGAAGCCAAGGCACTGCCAGCAGCCACTGTGCTTTCAGTACTTTCAGTGCCAGCTGTTAAAACTTGTGCCCATAAAAAAACAGGATATTGCATTTTACTCTTTTGCTTAGTGGAGAAGGCACTGCCAGCAGCCACTGTGCTTTCAGTACTTTCAGTGCCAGCTAAACCTTGCGCCCATAAAAAACAGGATATTGCATTTTACTCTTTTGCTTAGTGGAGAAGGCACTGCCAGCAGCCACTGTGATTTCAGTACTTTCAGTGCCAGCTGTTAAAACTTGTGCCCATAAAAAAACAGAATATTGCATTGTACTCTTTTGCTTAGTGGAGAAGGCACTGCCAGCAGCCACTGTGCTTTCAGTACGTTCAGTGCCAGCTGTTAAAACTTGTGCCCATAACAAAAACAGTATATTGCATTTTACTCTTTTGTTTAGTGGAGAAGGCACTGCCAGCAGCCACTGTGCTTTCAGTACTTTCAGTGCCAGCTGTTACAACTTGTGCCCATGAAAAAAAAACAGTATATTGCATTTTACTCTTTTGCTTAGTGGAAGCCAAGGCTCTGCCAGCAGCCACTGTGCTTTCAGTACTTTCAGTGCCAGCTGTTAAAACTTGTGCCCATAAAAAAAACAGTATATTGCATTTTACTCTTTTGCTTAGTGGAGAAGGCACTGCCAGCAGCCATTGTGCTTTCAGTACTTTCAGTGCCATCTAAACCTTGTGCCCATAAAAAAACAGTATATTGCATTTTACTCTTTTGCTTAGTGGAGAAGGCTCTGCCAGCAGCCACTGTGCTTTCAGCACTTTCAGTGCCAGCTGTTAAAACTTGTGCCCATAAAAAAAACAGTATATTGCATTTTACTCTTTTGCTTAGTGGAGAAGGCACTGCCAGCAGCCACTGTGCTTTCAGTACTTTCAGTGCCATCTAAACCTTGTGCCCATAAAAAAACAGTATATTGCATTTTACTCTTTTGCTTAGTGGAGAAGGCACTGCCAGCAGCCACTGTGCTTTCAGTACTTTCAGTGCCAGCTGTTTAAACTTGTGCCCATAACAAAAACAGTATATTGCATTTTACTCTTTTGTTTAGTGGAGAAGGCACTGCCAGCAGCCACTGTGCTTTCAGTACTTTCAGTGCCAGTTGTTACAACTTGTGCCCATGAAAAAAAAAACAGTATATTGCATTTTACTCTTTTGCTTAGTGGAAGCCAAGGCTCTGCCAGCAGCCACTGTGCTTTCAGTACTTTCAGTGCCAGCTGTTAAAACTTGTGCCCATAAAAAAAACAGTATATTGCATTTTACTCTTTTGCTTAGTGGAGAAGGCACTGCCAGCAGCCATTGTGCTTTCAGTACTTTCAGTGCCATCTAAACCTTGTGCCCATAAAAAAACAGTATATTGCATTTTACTCTTTTGCTTAGTGGAGAAGGCTCTGCCAGCAGCCACTGTGCTTTCAGCACTTTCAGTGCCAGCTGTTAAAACTTGTGCCCATAAAAAAAACAGTATATTGCATTTTACTCTTTTGCTTAGTGGAGAAGGCACTGCCAGCAGCCACTGTGCTTTCAGTACTTTCAGTGCCATCTAAACCTTGTGCCCATAAAAAAACAGTATATTGCATTTTACTCTTTTGCTTAGTGGAGAAGGCACTGCCAGCAGCCACTGTGCTTTCAGTACTTTCAGTGCCAGCTGTTTAAACTTGTGCCCATAACAAAAACAGTATATTGCATTTTACTCTTTTGCTTAGTGGAGAAGGCACTGCCAGCAGCCACTGTGCTTTCAGTACTTTCAGTGCCATCTAAACCTTGTGCCCATAAAAAAACAGTATATTGCATTTTACTCTTTCGCTTAGTGGAGAAGGCACTGCCAGCAGCCACTGTGCTTTCAGTACTTTCAGTGCCAGCTGTTAAAACTTGTGCCCATAACAAGAACAGTATATTGCATTTTACTCTTTTGCTTAGTGGAGAAGGCACTGCCAGCAGCCACTGTGCTTTCAGCACTTTCAGTGCCAGCTGTTAAAACTTGTGCCCATAAAAAAACTGTATATTGCATTTTACACTTTTGCTTAGTGGAGAAGGCACTGCCAGCAGCCACTGTGCTTTCAGTACTTTCAGTGCCAGCTAAACCTTGCGCCCATAAAAAAACAGAATATTGCATTTTACTCTTTTGCTTAGTGGAGAAGGCACTGCCAGCAGCCACTGTGATTTCAGTACTTTCAGTGCCAGCTGTTAAAACTTGTGCCCATAAAAAAACAGAATATTGCATTGTACTCTTTTGCTTAGTGGAGAAGGCACTGCCAGCAGCCACTGTGCTTTCAGTACTTTCAGTGCCAGCTGTTAAAACTTGTGGCTATAAAAAACAGGATATTGCATTTTACTCTTTTGCTTAGTGGAGAAGGCACTGCCAGCAGCCACTGTGATTTCAGTACTTTCAGTGCCAGCTGTTAAAACTTGTGCCCATAAAAAAACAGAATATTGCATTGTACTCTTTTGCTTAGTGGAGAAGGCACTGCCAGCAGCCACTGTGCTTTCAGTACTTTCAGTGCCAGCTGTTAAAACTTGTGCCCATAAAAAAAAACAGTATATTGCATTTTACTCTTTTGATTAGTGGAGAAGGCACTGCCAGCAGCCACTGTGCTTTCAGTACTTTCAGTGCCAGCTGTTACAACTTGTGCCCATGAAAAAAAAAACCTGTATATTGCATTTTAATCTTTTGCTTAGTGGAAGCCAAGGCTCTGCCAGCAGCCACTGTGCTTTCAGTACTTTCAGTGCCATCTAAACCTTGTGCCCATAAAAAAACAGTATATTGCATTTTACTCTTTTGCTTAGTGGAGAAGGCACTGCCAGCAGCCACTGTGCTTTCAGTACGTTCAGTGCCAGCTGTTAAAACTTGTGCCCATAACAAAAACAGTATATTGCATTTTACTCTTTTGTTTAGTGGAGAAGGCACTGCCAGCAGCCACTGTGCTTTCAGTACGTTCAGTGCCAGCTGTTAAAACTTGTGCCCATAACAAAAACAGTATATTGCATTTTACTCTTTTGTTTAGTGGAGAAGGCACTGCCAGCAGCCACTGTGCTTTCAGTACTTTCAGTGCCAGCTGTTACAACTTGTGCCCATAAAAAAACAGTATATTGCATTTTACTCTTTTGCTTAGTGGAAGCCAAGGCACTGCCAGCAGCCACTGTGCTTTCAGTACTTTCAGTGCCAGCTGTTAAAACTTGTGCCCATAAAAAAACAGGATATTGCATTTTACTCTTTTGCTTAGTGGAGAAGGCACTGCCAGCAGCCACTGTGCTTTCAGTACTTTCAGTGCCAGCTAAACCTTGCGCCCATAAAAAACAGGATATTGCATTTTACTCTTTTGCTTAGTGGAGAAGGCACTGCCAGCAGCCACTGTGATTTCAGTACTTTCAGTGCCAGCTGTTAAAACTTGTGCCCATAAAAAAACAGAATATTGCATTGTACTCTTTTGCTTAGTGGAGAAGGCACTGCCAGCAGCCACTGTGCTTTCAGTACGTTCAGTGCCAGCTGTTAAAACTTGTGCCCATAACAAAAACAGTATATTGCATTTTACTCTTTTGTTTAGTGGAGAAGGCACTGCCAGCAGCCACTGTGCTTTCAGTACTTTCAGTGCCAGCTGTTACAACTTGTGCCCATGAAAAAAAAAACAGTATATTGCATTTTACTCTTTTGCTTAGTGGAAGCCAAGGCTCTGCCAGCAGCCACTGTGCTTTCAGTACTTTCAGTGCCAGCTGTTAAAACTTGTGCCCATAAAAAAAACAGTATATTGCATTTTACTCTTTTGCTTAGTGGAGAAGGCACTGCCAGCAGCCATTGTGCTTTCAGTACTTTCAGTGCCATCTAAACCTTGTGCCCATAAAAAAACAGTATATTGCATTTTACTCTTTTGCTTAGTGGAGAAGGCTCTGCCAGCAGCCACTGTGCTTTCAGCACTTTCAGTGCCAGCTGTTAAAACTTGTGCCCATAAAAAAAAACTGTATATTGCATTTTACACTTTTGCTTAGTGGAGAAGGCACTGCCAGCAGCCACTGTGCTTTCAGTACTTTCAGTGCCAGCTAAACCTTGCGCCCATAAAAAACAGAATATTGCATTTTACTCTTTTGCTTAGTGGAGAAGGCACTGCCAGCAGCCACTGTGCTTTCAGTACTTTCAGTGCCAGCTGTTAAAACTTGTGCCTATAAAAAAAACAGTATATTGCATTTTACTCTTTTGCTTAGTGGAGAAGGCACTGCCAGCAGCCACTGTGCTTTCAGTACTTTCAGTGCCAGCTGTTAAAACTTGTGCCCATAAAAAAAAACAGTATATTGCATTTTACTCTTTTGATTAGTGGAGAAGGCACTGCCAGCAGCCACTGTGCTTTCAGTACTTTCAGTGCCAGCTGTTACAACTTGTGCCCATGAAAAAAAAAACCTGTATATTGCATTTTAATCTTTTGCTTAGTGGAAGCCAAGGCTCTGCCAGCAGCCACTGTGCTTTCAGTACTTTCAGTGCCATCTAAACCTTGTGCCCATAAAAAAACAGTATATTGCATTTTACTCTTTTGCTTAGTGGAGAAGGCACTGCCAGCAGCCACTGTGCTTTCAGTACGTTCAGTGCCAGCTGTTAAAACTTGTGCCCATAACAAAAACAGTATATTGCATTTTACTCTTTTGTTTAGTGGAGAAGGCACTGCCAGCAGCCACTGTGCTTTCAGTACGTTCAGTGCCAGCTGTTAAAACTTGTGCCCATAACAAAAACAGTATATTGCATTTTACTCTTTTGTTTAGTGGAGAAGGCACTGCCAGCAGCCACTGTGCTTTCAGTACTTTCAGTGCCAGCTGTTACAACTTGTGCCCATAAAAAAACAGTATATTGCATTTTACTCTTTTGCTTAGTGGAAGCCAAGGCACTGCCAGCAGCCACTGTGCTTTCAGTACTTTCAGTGCCAGCTGTTAAAACTTGTGCCCATAAAAAAACAGGATATTGCATTTTACTCTTTTGCTTAGTGGAGAAGGCACTGCCAGCAGCCACTGTGCTTTCAGTACTTTCAGTGCCAGCTAAACCTTGCGCCCATAAAAAACAGGATATTGCATTTTACTCTTTTGCTTAGTGGAGAAGGCACTGCCAGCAGCCACTGTGATTTCAGTACTTTCAGTGCCAGCTGTTAAAACTTGTGCCCATAAAAAAACAGAATATTGCATTGTACTCTTTTGCTTAGTGGAGAAGGCACTGCCAGCAGCCACTGTGCTTTCAGTACGTTCAGTGCCAGCTGTTAAAACTTGTGCCCATAACAAAAACAGTATATTGCATTTTACTCTTTTGTTTAGTGGAGAAGGCACTGCCAGCAGCCACTGTGCTTTCAGTACTTTCAGTGCCAGCTGTTACAACTTGTGCCCATGAAAAAAAAAACAGTATATTGCATTTTACTCTTTTGCTTAGTGGAAGCCAAGGCTCTGCCAGCAGCCACTGTGCTTTCAGTACTTTCAGTGCCAGCTGTTAAAACTTGTGCCCATAAAAAAAACAGTATATTGCATTTTACTCTTTTGCTTAGTGGAGAAGGCACTGCCAGCAGCCATTGTGCTTTCAGTACTTTCAGTGCCATCTAAACCTTGTGCCCATAAAAAAACAGTATATTGCATTTTACTCTTTTGCTTAGTGGAGAAGGCTCTGCCAGCAGCCACTGTGCTTTCAGCACTTTCAGTGCCAGCTGTTAAAACTTGTGCCCATAAAAAAAAACTGTATATTGCATTTTACACTTTTGCTTAGTGGAGAAGGCACTGCCAGCAGCCACTGTGCTTTCAGTACTTTCAGTGCCAGCTAAACCTTGCGCCCATAAAAAACAGAATATTGCATTTTACTCTTTTGCTTAGTGGAGAAGGCACTGCCAGCAGCCACTGTGCTTTCAGTACTTTCAGTGCCAGCTGTTAAAACTTGTGCCTATAAAAAAAACAGTATATTGCATTTTACTCTTTTGCTTAGTGGAGAAGGCACTGCCAGCAGCCACTGTGCTTTCAGTACTTTCAGTGCCATCTAAACCTTGTGCCCATAAAAAAACAGTATATTGCATTTTACTCTTTTGCTTAGTGGAGAAGGCACTGCCAGCAGCCACTGTGCTTTCAGTACTTTCAGTGCCAGCTGTTTAAACTTGTGCCCATAACAAAAACAGTATATTGCATTTTACTCTTTTGCTTAGTGGAGAAGGCACTGCCAGCAGCCACTGTGCTTTCAGTACTTTCAGTGCCATCTAAACCTTGTGCCCATAAAAAAACAGTATATTGCATTTTACTCTTTCGCTTAGTGGAGAAGGCACTGCCAGCAGCCACTGTGCTTTCAGTACTTTCAGTGCCAGCTGTTAAAACTTGTGCCCATAACAAGAACAGTATATTGCATTTTACTCTTTTGCTTAGTGGAGAAGGCACTGCCAGCAGCCACTGTGCTTTCAGCACTTTCAGTGCCAGCTGTTAAAACTTGTGCCCATAAAAAAACTGTATATTGCATTTTACACTTTTGCTTAGTGGAGAAGGCACTGCCAGCAGCCACTGTGCTTTCAGTACTTTCAGTGCCAGCTAAACCTTGCGCCCATAAAAAAACAGAATATTGCATTTTACTCTTTTGCTTAGTGGAGAAGGCACTGCCAGCAGCCACTGTGATTTCAGTACTTTCAGTGCCAGCTGTTAAAACTTGTGCCCATAAAAAAACAGAATATTGCATTGTACTCTTTTGCTTAGTGGAGAAGGCACTGCCAGCAGCCACTGTGCTTTCAGTACTTTCAGTGCCAGCTGTTAAAACTTGTGGCTATAAAAAAAAACAGTATATTGCATTTTACTCTTTTGCTTAGTGGAGAAGGCACTGCCAGCAGCCACTGTGCTTTCAGTACTTTCAGTGCCATCTAAACCTTGTGCCCATAAAAAAAAAACAGTATATTGCATTTTACTCTTTCGCTTAGTGGAGAAGGCACTGCCAGCAGCCACTGTGCTTTCAGTACTTTCAGTGCCAGCTAAACCTTGCGCCCATAAAAAAACAGGATATTGCATTTTTCTCTTTTGCTTAGTGGAGAAGGCACTGCCAGCAGCCACTGTGCTTTCAGTACTCTCGGTGCCAGCTGTTAAAACTTGTGCCCATAAGAAAAAAACAGTATATTGCATTTTACTCTTTTGCTTAGTGGAGAAGGCACTGCCAGCAGCCACTGTGCTTTCAGTACTTTCAGTGCCAGCTGTTAATAACTTGTGCCCATAAAAAAACAGTATATTGCATTTTACTCTTTTGCTTAGTGAAAGCCAAGGCACTGCCAGCAGCCACTGTGCTTTCAGTACTTTCAGTGCCAGCTGTTAAAACTTGTGCTCATAAAAAAACTGTATATTGCATTTTACTCTTTTGCTTAGTGGAGAAGGCACTGCCAGCAGCCACTGTGATTTCAGTACTTTCAGTGCCAGCTGTTAAAACTTGTGCCCATAAAAAAACAGAATATTGCATTGTACTCTTTTGCTTAGTGGAGAAGGCACTGCCAGCAGCCACTGTGCTTTCAGTACTTTCAGTGCCAGCTGTTAAAACTTGTGGCTATAAAAAAAAACAGTATATTGCATTTTACTCTTTTGCTTAGTGGAGAAGGCACTGCCAGCAGCCACTGTGCTTTCAGTACTTTCAGTGCCATCTAAACCTTGTGCCCATAAAAAAAAAACAGTATATTGCATTTTACTCTTTCGCTTAGTGGAGAAGGCACTGCCAGCAGCCACTGTGCTTTCAGTACTTTCAGTGCCAGCTAAACCTTGCGCCCATAAAAAAACAGGATATTGCATTTTTCTCTTTTGCTTAGTGGAGAAGGCACTGCCAGCAGCCACTGTGCTTTCAGTACTCTCGGTGCCAGCTGTTAAAACTTGTGCCCATAAGAAAAAAACAGTATATTGCATTTTACTCTTTTGCTTAGTGGAGAAGGCACTGCCAGCAGCCACTGTGCTTTCAGTACTTTCAGTGCCAGCTGTTAATAACTTGTGCCCATAAAAAAACAGTATATTGCATTTTACTCTTTTGCTTAGTGAAAGCCAAGGCACTGCCAGCAGCCACTGTGCTTTCAGTACTTTCAGTGCCAGCTGTTAAAACTTGTGCTCATAAAAAAACTGTATATTGCATTTTACTCTTTTGCTTAGTGGAGAAGGCACTGCCAGCAGCCACTGTGCTTTCAGTACTTTCAGTGCCAGCTGTTAAAACTTGTGCCCATAAAAACCAGTATATTGCATTTTACTCTTTTGCTTAGTGGAAGCCAAGGCACTGCCGGCAGCCACTGTGCTTTCAGTACTTTCAGTGCCAGCTTAACCTTGCGCCCATAAAAAAACAGGATATTGCATTTTACTCTTTTGCTTAGTGGAGAAGGCACTGCCAGCAGCCACTGTGATTTCAGTACTTTCAGTGCCAGCTGTTAAAACGTGTGCCCATAAAAAAACAGAATATTGCATTGTACTCTTTTGCTTAGTGGAGAAGGCACTGCCAGCAGCCACTGTGCTTTCAGTACTTTCAGTGCCAGCTAAAGCTTGCGCCCATAAAAAAACAGGATATTGCATTTTACTCTTTTGCTTAGTGGAGAAGGCACTGCCAGCAGCCACTGTGCTTTCAGTACTCTCGGTGCCAGCTGTTAAAACTTGTGCAAATAAAAAAAACCCCAGTATATTGCATTTTACTCTTTTGCTTAGTGGAGAAGGCACTGCCAGCAGCCACTGTGCTTTCAGTACTTTCAGTGCCAGATGTTAATAACTTGTGCCCATAAAAAAAAACAGTATATTGCATTTTACTCTTTTGCTTAGTGGAAGCCAAGGCACTGCCAGCAGCCACTGTGCATTCAGTACTTTCAGTGCCAGCTGTTAAAATTTGTGCCCACAAAAAAAAACTGTATATTGCATTTTACTCTTTTGCTTAGTGGAGAAGGCACTGCCAGCAGCCAATGTGCTTTCAGTACTTTCAGTGCCAGCTGTTAAAACTTGTGCCCATAAATACCAGTATATTGCATTTTACTCTTTTGCTTAGTAGAGAAAGCACTGCCAGCAGCCACTGTGCTTTCGGTACTTTCAGTGCCAGCTGTTAAAACGTGTGCCCATAACAAAAACAGTATATTGCATTCTACTCTTGGTTATTGTTGAAAATAAAAACAGTACTTTCAGTGCCAGCTGTTAAAACGTGTGCCCATAATAAAAAACAGTTTATTGCATTTTACTATTTTGCTTAATAGAGAAGGCACTGCCAGCAGCCACTGTGCTTTCAGTACTTTCAGTGCCAGCTGTTAAAACTTGTGCCCATAAAAAACTGTATATTGCATTTTACTCTTTTGCTTAGTGGAAGCCAAGGCTCTGCCAGCAGCCACTGTGCTTTCAGTACTTTCAGTGCCAGCTAAAGCTTGCTCCCATAAAAAAACTGTATATTGCATTTTACTCTTTTGCTTAGTGGAGAAGGCACTGCCAGCAGCCACTGTGCTTTGAGTACTCTCGGTGCCAGCTGTTAAAACTTGTGCCCATGAAAAAAAAACTGTATATTGCATTTTACTCTTTTGCTTAGTGGAGAAGGCACTGTCAGCAGCCACTGTGCTTTCAGTACTTTCAGTGACAGCTGTTAAAAACTTGTGCCCATAATAAAAAACAATATATTGCATTTTACTCTTTTGCTTAATAGAGAAGGCACTGCCAGCAGCCACTGTGCTTTCAGTACTTTCAGTGCCAGCTAAACCTTGCGCCCATAAAAAAACAGTATATTGCATTTTACTCTTTTGCTTAGTGGAGAAGGCACTGCCAGCAGCCACTGTGCTTTCAGTACTTTCAGTGCCAGCTGTTAAAACTTGTGCCCATAAAAAACTGTATATTGCATTTTACTCTTTTGCTTAGTGGAAGCCAAGGCTCTGCCAGCAGCCACTGTGCTTTCAGTACTTTCAGTGCCAGCTGTTAAAACTTGTGCCCATGAAAAAAAACTGTATATTGCATTTTACTCTTTTGCTTAGTGGAGAAGGCACTGCCAGCAGCCACTGTGATTTCAGTACTTTCAGTGCCAGCTAAAGCTTGCGCCCATAAAAAAACAGGATATTGCATTTTACTCTTTTGCTTAGTGGAGAAGGCACTGCCAGCAGCCACTGTGCTTTCAGTACTCTCGGTGCCAGCTGTTAAAACTTGTGCCCATGAAAAAAAAACTGTATATTGCATTTTACTCTTTTGCTTAGTGGAGAAGGCACTGTCAGCAGCCACTGTGCTTTCAGTACTTTCAGTGACAGCTGTTAAAAACTTGTGCCCATAAAAAATCTCTATATTGCATTTTACTCTTTTGTTTAGTGGAGAAGGCACTGCCAGCAGCCACTGTGCTTTCAGCACTTTCAGTGCCAGCTGTTAAAACTTGTGCCCATAAAAAAACTGTATATTGCATTTTACACTATTGCTTAGTGGAGAAGGCACTGCCAGCAGCCACTGTGCTTTCAGTACTTTCAGTGAAAGCTAAACCTTGCGCCCATAAAAAAACAGGATATTGCATTGTACTCTTTTGCTTAGTGGAGAAGGCACTGCCAGCAGCCACTGTGCTTTCAGTACGTTCAGTGCCAGCTGTTAAAACTTGTGCCCATAAAAAAAAACAGTATATTGCATTTTACTCTTTTGCTTAGTGGAGAAGGCACTGCCAGCAGCCACTGTGCTTTCAGTACTTTCAGTGCCATCTAAACCTTGTGCCCATAAAAAAACAGTATATTGCATTTTACTCTTTTGCTTAGTGGAGAAGGCACTGCCAGCAGCCACTGTGCTTTCAGTACTTTCAGTGCCAGCTAAAGCTTGCGCCCATAAAAAAACAGGATATTGCATTTTACTCTTTTGCTTAGTGGAGAAGGCACTGCCAGCAGCCACTGTGCTTTCAGTACTCTCGGTGCCAGCTGTTAAAACTTGTGCCCATAAAAAAAACCCAGTATATTGCATTTTACTCTTTTGCTTAGTGGAGAAGGCACTGCCAGCAGCCACTGTGCTTTCAGTACTTTCAGTGCCAGCTGTTAATAACTTGTGCCCATAAAAAAACAGTATATTGCATTTTACTCTTTTGCTTAGTGGAAGCCAAGGCACTGCCAGCAGCCACTGTGCTTTCAGTACTTTCAGTGCCAGCTGTTAAAACTTGTGCCCATAAAAAAACAGTATATTGCATTTTACCCTTTTGCTTAGTGGAGAAGGCACTGCCAGCAGCCAATGTGCTTTCAGTACTTTCAGTGCCAGCTGTTAAAACTTGTGCCCATAAAAACCAGTATATTGCATTTTACTCTTTTGCTTAGTAGAGAAAGCACTGCCAGCAGCCACTGTGCTTTCAGTACTTTCAGTGCCAGCTTTTAAAACGTGTGCCCATAACAAAAACAGTATATTGCATTCTACTCTTGGTTATTGTTGAAAATAAAAACAGTACTTTCAGTGCCAGCTGTTAAAACTTGTGCCCATAAAAAAACAGTATATTGCATTTTACTCTTTTGCTTAATAGAGAAGGCACTGCCAGCAGCCACTGTGCTTTCAGTACTTTCAGTGCCAGCTAAACCTTGCGCCCATAAAAAAACAGTATATTGCATTTTACTCTTTTGCTTAGTGGAGAAGGCACTGCCAGCAGCCACTGTGCTTTCAGTACTTTCAGTGCCAGCTGTTAAAACTTGTGCCCATAAAAAACTGTATATTGCATTTTACTCTTTTGCTTAATGGAAGCCAAGGCTCTGCCAGCAGCCACTGTGCTTTCAGTACTTTCAGTGCCAGCTGTTAAAACTTGTGCCCAAGAAAAAAAAACTGTATATTGCATTTTACTCTTTTGCTTAGTGGAGAAGGCACTGTCAGCAGCCACTGTGCTTTCAGTACTTTCAGTGACAGCTGTTAAAAACTTGTGCCCATAAAAAATCTGTATATTGCATTTTACTCTTTTGCTTAGTGGAGAAGGCACTGCCAGCAGCCACTGTGCTTTCAGTACTTTCAGTGCCAGCTGTTAAAACTTGTGCCCATAACAAAAACCAGTATATTGCATTTTACTCTTTTGCTTAATAGAGAAGGCACTGCCAGCAGCCACTGTGCTTTCAGTACTTTCAGTGCCAGCTGTTAAAACTTGTGCCTATAACAAAAACAGTATATTGCATTTTACTCTTTTGCTTAGTGGAGAAGGCACTCCCAGCAGCCACTGTGCTTTCAGTATTTTTAGTGCCAGCTGTTAAAACTTGTGCCCATAAAAAAACTGTATATTGCAGTTTACTCTTTTGCTTAGTGGAGAAGGCACTGCCAGCAGCCAATGTGCTTTCAGTACTTTCAGTGCCAGCTGTTAATAACTTGTGCCCATAAAAAAACAGTATATTGCATTTTACTCTTTTGCTTAGTGGAAGCCAAGGCACTGCCAGCAGCCAATGTGCTTTCAGTACTTTCAGTGCCAGCTGTTAAAACTTGTGCCTATAACAAAAACAGTATATTGCATTTTACTCTTTTGCTTAGTGGAGAAGGCACTGCCAGCAGCCACTGTGCTTTCAGTACTTTCAGTGCCAGCTGTTAAAACGTGTGCCCATAACAAAAACAGTATATTGCATTCTACTCTTGGTTATTGTTGAAAATAAAAACAGTACTTTCAGTGCCAGCTGTTAAAACTTGTGCCCATAAAAAAAAAAAAAACAGTATATTGCATTTTACTCTTTTGCTTAATAGAGAAGGCACTGCCAGCAGCCACTGTGCTTTCAGTACTTTCAGTGCCAGCTAAACCTTGCGCCCATAAAAAAACAGTATATTGCATTTTACTCTTTTGCTTAGTGGAGAAGGCACTGCCAGCAGCCACTGTGCTTTCAGTACTTTCAGTGCCAGCTGTTAAAACTTGTGCCCATAAAAAAACTGTATATTGCATTTTACTCTTTTGCTTAGTGGAAGCCAAGGCTCTGCCAGCAGCCACTGTGCTTTCAGTACTTTCAGTGCCAGCTGTTAAAACTTGTGCCCATGAAAAAAAACTGTATATTGCATTTTACTCTTTTGCTTAGTGGAGAAGGCACTGTCAGCAGCCACTGTGCTTTCAGTACTTTCAGTGACAGCTGTTAAAAACTTGTGCCCATAAAAAATCTGTATATTGCATTTTACTCTTTTGCTTAGTGGAGAAGGCACTGCCAGCAGCCACTGTGCTTTCAGTACTTTCAGTGCCAGCTTTTAAAACTTGTGCCCATAACAAAAACAGTATATTGCATTTTACTCTTTTGTTTAGTGGAGAAGGCACTGCCAGCAGCCACTGTGCTTTTAGCACTTTCAGTGCCAGCTGTTAAAACTTGTGCCCATAAAAAAACTGTATATTGCATTTTACACTATTGCTTAGTGGAGAAGGCACTGCCAGCAGCCACTGTGCTTTCAGTACTTTCAGTGGCAGCTTAACCTTGCGCCCATAAAAAAACAGGATATTGCATTTTACTCTTTTGCTTAGTGGAGAAGGCACTGCCAGCAGCCACTGTGATTTCAGTACTTTCAGTGCCAGCTGTTAGAACGTGTGCCCATAAAAAAACAGAATATTGCATTGTACTCTTTTGCTTAGTGGAGAAGGCACTGCCAGCAGCCACTGTGCTTTCAGTACTTTCAGTGCCAGCTAAAGCTTGCGCCCATAAAAAAACAGGATATTGCATTTTACTCTTTTGCTTAGTGGAGAAGGCACTGCCAGCAGCCACTGTGCTTTCAGTACTCTCGGTGCCAGCTGTTAAAACTTGTGCAAATAAAAAAAAACTCAGTATATTGCATTTTACTCTTTTGCTTAGTGGAGAAGGCACTGCCAGCAGCCACTGTGCTTTCAGTACTTTCAGTGCCAGATGTTAATAACTTGTGCCCATAAAAAAAACAGTATATTGCATTTTACTCTTTTGCTTAGTGGAAGCCAAGGCACTGCCAGCAGCCACTGTGCATTCAGTACTTTCAGTGCCAGCTGTTAAAATTTGTGCCCATAAGAAAAACTGTATATTGCATTTTACTCTTTTGCTTAGTGGAGAAGGCACTGCCAGCAGCCAATGTGCTTTCAGTACTTTCAGTGCCAGCTGTTAAAACTTGTGCCCATAAATACCAGTATATTGCATTTTACTCTTTTGCTTAGTAGAGAAAGCACTGCCAGCAGCCACTGTGCTTTCAGTACTTTCAGTGCCAGCTGTTAAAACGTGTGCCCATAACAAAAACAGTATATTGCATTCTACTCTTGGTTATTGTTGAAAATAAAAACAGTACTTTCAGTGCCAGCTGTTAAAACGTGTGCCCATATTAAAAAACAGTATATTGCATTTTACTATTTTGCTTAATAGAGAAGGCACTGCCAGCAGCCACTGTGCTTTCAGTACTTTCAGTGCCAGCTAAACCTTGCGCCCATAAAAAAACAGTATATTGCATTTTACTCTTTTGCTTAGTGGAGAAGGCACTGCCAGCAGCCACTGTGCTTTCAGTACTTTCAGTGCCACCTGTTAAAACTTGTGCCCATAAAAAACTGTATATTGCATTTTACTCTTTTGCTTAGTGGAAGCCAAGGCTCTGCCAGCAGCCACTGTGCTTTCAGTACTTTCAGTGTCAGCTGTTAAAAACTTGTGCCCATAAAACATCTGTATATTGCATTTTACACTATTGCTTAGTGGAGAAGGCACTGCCAGCAGCCACTGTGCTTTCAGTACTTTCAGTGCCAGCTAAACCTTGCGCCCATAAAAAAACAGGATATTGCATTTTACTCTTTTGCTTAGTGGAGAAGGCACTGCCAGCAGCCACTGTGATTTCAGTACTTTCAGTGCCAGCTAAAGCTTGTGCCCATAAAAAAACAGGATATTGCATTTTACTCTTTTGCTTAGTGGAGAAGGCACTGCCAGCAGCCACTGTGCTTTCAGTACTCTCGGTGCCAGCTGTTAAAACTTGTGCCCATGAAAAAAAAACTGTATATTGCATTTTACTCTTTTGCTTAGTGGAGAAGGCACTGTCAGCAGCCACTGTGCTTTCAGTACTTTCAGTGACAGCTGTTAAAAACTTGTGCCCATAATAAAAAACAATATATTGCATTTTACTCTTTTGCTTAATAGAGAAGGCACTGCCAGCAGCCACTGTGCTTTCAGTACTTTCAGTGCCAGCTAAACCTTGCGCCCATAAAAAAACAGTATATTGCATTTTACTCTTTTGCTTAGTGGAGAAGGCACTGCCAGCAGCCACTGTGCTTTCAGTACTTTCAGTGCCAGCTGTTAAAACTTGTGCCCATAAAAAACTGTATATTGCATTTTACTGTTTTGCTTAGTGGAAGCCAAGGCTCTGCCAGCAGCCACTGTGCTTTCAGTACTTTCAGTGCCAGCTGTTAAAACTTGTGCCCATGAAAAAAAACTGTATATTGCATTTTACTCTTTTGCTTAGTGGAGAAGGCACTGCCAGCAGCCACTGTGATTTCAGTACTTTCAGTGCCAGCTAAAGCTTGCGCCCATAAAAAAACAGGATATTGCATTTTACTCTTTTGCTTAGTGGAGAAGGCACTGCCAGCAGCCACTGTGCTTTCAGTACTCTCGGTGCCAGCTGTTAAAACTTGTGCCCATGAAAAAAAAACTGTATATTGCATTTTACTCTTTTGCTTAGTGGAGAAGGCACTGTCAGCAGCCACTGTGCTTTCAGTACTTTCAGTGACAGCTGTTAAAAACTTGTGCCCATAAAAAAATCTGTATATTGCATTTTACTCTTTTGTTTAGTGGAGAAGGCACTGCCAGCAGCCACTGTGCTTTCAGCACTTTCAGTGCCAGCTGTTAAAACTTGTGCCCATAAAAAAACTGTATATTGCATTTTACACTATTGCTTAGTGGAGAAGGCACTGCCAGCAGCCACTGTGCATTCAGTACTTTCAGTGAAAGCTAAACCTTGCGCCCATAAAAAAACAGGATATTGCATTGTACTCTTTTGCTTAGTGGAGAAGGCACTGCCAGCAGCCACTGTGCTTTCAGTACTTTCAGTGCCAGCTGTTAAAACTTGTGCCCATAAAAAAAAACCAGTATATTGCATTTTACTCTTTTGCTTAGTGGAGAAGGCACTGCCAGCAGCCACTGTGCTTTCAGTACTTTCAGTGCCATCTAAACCTTGTGCCCATAAAAAAACAGTATATTGCATTTTACTCTTTTGCTTAGTGGAGAAGGCACTGCCAGCAGCCACTGTGCTTTCAGTACTTTCAGTGCCAACTGTTAATAACTTGTGCCCATAAAAAAACAGTATGTTGCATTTTACTCTTTTGCTTAGTGGAAGCCAAGGCACTGCCAGCAGCCACTGTGCTTTCAGTACTTTCAGTGCCAGCTGTTAAAACTTGTGCCCATAAAAAAACAGTATATTGCATTTTACTCTTTTGCTTAGTGGAGAAGGCACTGCCAGCAGCCAATGTGCTTTCAGTACTTTCAGTGCCAGCTGTTAAAACTTGTGCCCATAAAAACCAGTATATTGCATTTTACTCTTTTGCTTAGTAGAGAAAGCACTGCCAGCAGCCACTGTGCTTTCAGTACTTTCAGTGCCAGCTTTTAAAATGTGTGCTCATAACAAAAACAGTATATTGCAATCTACTCTTGGTTATTGTTGAAAATAAAAACAGTACTTTCAGTGCCAGCTGTTAAAACTTGTGCCCATAAAAAAAACAGTATATTGCATTTTACTCTTTTGCTTAATAGAGAAGGCACTGCCAGCAGCCACTGTGCTTTCAGTACTTTCAGTGCCAGCTAAACCTTGCGCCCATAAAAAAACAGTATATTGCATTTTACTCTTTTGCTTAGTGGAGAAGGCACTGCCAGCAGCCACTGTGCTTTCAGTACTTTCAGTGCCAGCTGTTAAAACTTGTGCCCATAAAAAACTGTATATTGCATTTTACTCTTTTGCTTAGTGGAAGCCAAGGCTCTGCCAGCAGCCACTGTGCTTTCAGTACTTTCAGTGCCAGCTGTTAAAACTTGTGCCCAAGAAAAAAAAACTGTATATTGCATTTTACTCTTTTGCTTAGTGGAGAAGGCACTGTCAGCAGCCACTGTGCTTTCAGTACTTTCAGTGACAGCTGTTAAAAACTTGTGCCCATAAAAAATCTGTATATTGCATTTTACTCTTTTGCTTAGTGGAGAAGGCACTGCCAGCAGCCACTGTGCTTTCAGTACTTTCAGTGCCAGCTGTTAAAACTTGTGCCTATAACAAAAACAGTATATTGCATTTTACTCTTTTGCTTAGTGGAGAAGGCACTCCCAGCAGCCACTGTGCTTTCAGTATTTTCAGTGCCAACTGTTAATAACTTGTGCCCATAAAAAAACAGTATATTGCATTTTACTCTTTTGCTTAGTGGAAGCCAAGGCACTGCCAGCAGCCACTGTGCTTTCAGTACTTTCAGTGCCAGCTGTTAAAACTTGTGCCCATAAAAAAACAGTATATTGCATTTTACTCTTTTGCTTAGTGGAGAAGGCACTGCCAGCAGCCAATGTGCTTTCAGTACTTTCAGTGCCAGCTGTTAAAACTTGTGCCCATAAAAACCAGTATATTGCATTTTACTCTTTTGCTTAGTAGAGAAAGCACTGCCAGCAGCCACTGTGCTTTCAGTACTTTCAGTGCCAGCTTTTAAAACGTGTGCTCATAACAAAAACAGTATATTGCATTCTACTCTTGGTTATTGTTGAAAATAAAAACAGTACTTTCAGTGCCAGCTGTTAAAACTTGTGCCCATAAAAAAACAGTATATTGCATTTTACTCTTTTGCTTAATAGAGAAGGCACTGCCAGCAGCCACTGTGCTTTCAGTACTTTCAGTGCCAGCTAAACCTTGCGCCCATAAAAAAACAGTATATTGCATTTTACTCTTTTGCTTAGTGGAGAAGGCACTGCCAGCAGCCACTGTGCTTTCAGTACTTTCAGTGCCAGCTGTTAAAACTTGTGCCCATAAAAAACTGTATATTGCATTTTACTCTTTTGCTTAGTGGAAGCCAAGGCTCTGCCAGCAGCCACTGTGCTTTCAGTACTTTCAGTGCCAGCTGTTAAAACTTGTGCCCAAGAAAAAAAAACTGTATATTGCATTTTACTCTTTTGCTTAGTGGAGAAGGCACTGTCAGCAGCCACTGTGCTTTCAGTACTTTCAGTGACAGCTGTTAAAAACTTGTGCCCATAAAAAATCTGTATATTGCATTTTACTCTTTTGCTTAGTGGAGAAGGCACTGCCAGCAGCCACTGTGCTTTCAGTACTTTCAGTGCCAGCTGTTAAAACTTGTGCCTATAACAAAAACAGTATATTGCATTTTACTCTTTTGCTTAGTGGAGAAGGCACTCCCAGCAGCCACTGTGCTTTCAGTATTTTTAGTGCCAGCTGTTAAAACTTGTGCCCATAAAAAAACTGTATATTGCAGTTTACTCTTTTGCTTAGTGGAGAAGGCACTGCCAGCAGCCAATGTGCTTTCAGTACTTTCAGTGCCAGCTGTTAATAACTTGTGCCCATAAAAAAACAGTATATTGCATTTTACTCTTTTGCTTAGTGGAAGCCAAGGCACTGCCAGCAGCCAATGTGCTTTCAGTACTTTCAGTGCCAGCTGTTAAAACTTGTGCCTATAACAAAAACAGTATATTGCATTTTACTCTTTTGCTTAGTGGAGAAGGCACTGCCAGCAGCCACTGTGCTTTCAGTACTTTCAGTGCCAGCTGTTAAAACTTGTGCCCATAAAAAAACTGTATATTGCATTTTACTCTTTTGCTTAGTGGAGAAGGCACTGCCAGCAGCCACTGTGCTTTCAGTACTTTTAGTGCCAGCTGTTAAAACGTGTGCCCATAACAAAAACAGTATATTGCATTCTACTCTTGGTTATTGTTGAAAATAAAAACAGTACTTTCAGTGCCAGCTGTTAAAACTTGTGCCCATAAAAAAAAAACAGTATATTGCATTTTACTCTTTTGCTTAATAGAGAAGGCACTGCCAGCAGCCACTGTGCTTTCAGTACTTTCAGTGCCAGCTAAACCTTGCGCCCATAAAAAAACAGTATATTGCATTTTACTCTTTTGCTTAGTGGAGAAGGCACTGCCAGCAGCCACTGTGCTTTCAGTACTTTCAGTGCCAGCTGTTAAAACTTGTGCCCATAAAAAAACAGTATATTGCATTTTACTCTTTTGCTTAGTGGAGAAGGCACTGCCAGCAGCCAATGTGCTTTCAGTACTTTCAGTGCCAGCTGTTAAAACTTGTGCCCATAAAAACCAGTATATTGCATTTTACTCTTTTGCTTAGTAGAGAAAGCACTGCCAGCAGCCACTGTGCTTTGAGTACTCTCGGTGCCAGCTGTTAAAACTTGTGCCCATGAAAAAAAAACTGTATATTGCATTTTACTCTTTTGCTTAGTGGAGAAGGCACTGTCAGCAGCCACTGTGCTTTCAGTACTTTCAGTGACAGCTGTTAAAAACTTGTGCCCATAATAAAAAACAATATATTGCATTTTACTCTTTTGCTTAATAGAGAAGGCACTGCCAGCAGCCACTGTGCTTTCAGTACTTTCAGTGCCAGCTAAACCTTGCGCCCATAAAAAAACAGTATATTGCATTTTACTCTTTTGCTTAGTGGAGAAGGCACTGCCAGCAGCCACTGTGCTTTCAGTACTTTCAGTGCCAGCTGTTAAAACTTGTGCCCATAAAAAACTGTATATTGCATTTTACTCTTTTGCTTAGTGGAAGCCAAGGCTCTGCCAGCAGCCACTGTGCTTTCAGTACTTTCAGTGCCAGCTGTTAAAACTTGTGCCCATGAAAAAAAACTGTATATTGCATTTTACTCTTTTGCTTAGTGGAGAAGGCACTGCCAGCAGCCACTGTGATTTCAGTACTTTCAGTGCCAGCTAAAGCTTGCGCCCATAAAAAAACAGGATATTGCATTTTACTCTTTTGCTTAGTGGAGAAGGCACTGCCAGCAGCCACTGTGCTTTCAGTACTCTCGGTGCCAGCTGTTAAAACTTGTGCCCATGAAAAAAAAACTGTATATTGCATTTTACTCTTTTGCTTAGTGGAGAAGGCACTGTCAGCAGCCACTGTGCTTTCAGTACTTTCAGTGACAGCTGTTAAAAACTTGTGCCCATAAAAAATCTGTATATTGCATTTTACTCTTTTGTTTAGTGGAGAAGGCACTGCCAGCAGCCACTGTGCTTTCAGCACTTTCAGTGCCAGCTGTTAAAACTTGTGCCCATAAAAAAACTGTATATTGCATTTTACACTATTGCTTAGTGGAGAAGGCACTGCCAGCAGCCACTGTGCTTTCAGTACTTTCAGTGAAAGCTAAACCTTGCGCCCATAAAAAAACAGGATATTGCATTGTACTCTTTTGCTTAGTGGAGAAGGCACTGCCAGCAGCCACTGTGCTTTCAGTACTTTCAGTGCCAGCTGTTAAAACTTGTGCCCATAAAAAAAAACAGTATATTGCATTTTACTCTTTTGCTTAGTGGAGAAGGCACTGCCAGCAGCCACTGTGCTTTCAGTACTTTCAGTGCCATCTAAACCTTGTGCCCATAAAAAACAGTATATTGCATTTTACTCTTTTGCTTAGTGGAGAAGGCACTGCCAGCAGCCACTGTGCTTTCAGTACTTTCAGTGCCAGCTAAAGCTTGCGCCCATAAAAAAACAGGATATTGCATTTTACTCTTTTGCTTAGTGGAGAAGGCACTGCCAGCAGCCACTGTGCTTTCAGTACTCTCGGTGCCAGCTGTTAAAACTTGTGCCCATAAAAAAAACCCAGTATATTGCATTTTACTCTTTTGCTTAGTGGAGAAGGCACTGCCAGCAGCCACTGTGCTTTCAGTACTTTCAGTGCCAGCTGTTAATAACTTGTGCCCATAAAAAAACAGTATATTGCATTTTACTCTTTTGCTTAGTGGAAGCCAAGGCACTGCCAGCAGCCACTGTGCTTTCAGTACTTTCAGTGCCAGCTGTTAAAACTTGTGCCCATAAAAAAACAGTATATTGCATTTTACCCTTTTGCTTAGTGGAGAAGGCACTGCCAGCAGCCAATGTGCTTTCAGTACTTTCAGTGCCAGCTGTTAAAACTTGTGCCCATAAAAACCAGTATATTGCATTTTACTCTTTTGCTTAGTAGAGAAAGCACTGCCAGCAGCCACTGTGCTTTCAGTACTTTCAGTGCCAGCTTTTAAAACGTGTGCCCATAACAAAAACAGTATATTGCATTCTACTCTTGGTTATTGTTGAAAATAAAAACAGTACTTTCAGTGCCAGCTGATAAAACTTGTGCCCATAAAAAAACAGTATATTGCATTTTACTCTTTTGCTTAATAGAGAAGGCACTGCCAGCAGCCACTGTGCTTTCAGTACTTTCAGTGCCAGCTAAACCTTGCGCCCATAAAAAAACAGTATATTGCATTTTACTCTTTTGCTTAGTGGAGAAGGCACTGCCAGCAGCCACTGTGCTTTCAGTACTTTCAGTGCCAGCTGTTAAAACTTGTGCCCATAAAAAACTGTATATTGCATTTTACTCTTTTGCTTAATGGAAGCCAAGGCTCTGCCAGCAGCCACTGTGCTTTCAGTACTTTCAGTGCCAGCTGTTAAAACTTGTGCCCAAGAAAAAAAAACTGTATATTGCATTTTACTCTTTTGCTTAGTGGAGAAGGCACTGTCAGCAGCCACTGTGCTTTCAGTACTTTCAGTGACAGCTGTTAAAAACTTGTGCCCATAAAAAATCTGTATATTGCATTTTACTCTTTTGCTTAGTGGAGAAGGCACTGCCAGCAGCCACTGTGCTTTCAGTACTTTCAGTGCCAGCTGTTAAAACTTGTGCCCATAACAAAAACCAGTATATTGCATTTTACTCTTTTGCTTAATAGAGAAGGCACTGCCAGCAGCCACTGTGCTTTCAGTACTTTCAGTGCCAGCTGTTAAAACTTGTGCCTATAACAAAAACAGTATATTGCATTTTACTCTTTTGCTTAGTGGAGAAGGCACTCCCAGCAGCCACTGTGCTTTCAGTATTTTTAGTGCCAGCTGTTAAAACTTGTGCCCATAAAAAAACTGTATATTGCAGTTTACTCTTTTGCTTAGTGGAGAAGGCACTGCCAGCAGCCAATGTGCTTTCAGTACTTTCAGTGCCAGCTGTTAATAACTTGTGCCCATAAAAAAACAGTATATTGCATTTTACTCTTTTGCTTAGTGGAAGCCAAGGCACTGCCAGCAGCCAATGTGCTTTCAGTACTTTCAGTGCCAGCTGTTAAAACTTGTGCCTATAACAAAAACAGTATATTGCATTTTACTCTTTTGCTTAGTGGAGAAGGCACTGCTAGCAGCCACTGTGCTTTCAGTACTTTCAGTGCCAGCTGTTAAAACTTGTGCCCATAAAAAACTGTATATTGCATTTTACTCTTTTGCTTAGTGGAGAAGGCACTGCCAGCAGCCACTGTGCTTTCAGTACTTTTAGTGCCAGCTGTTAAAACGTGTGCCCATAACAAAAACAGTATATTGCATTCTACTCTTGGTTATTGTTGAAAATAAAAACAGTACTTTCAGTGCCAGCTGTTAAAACTTGTGCCCATAAAAAAAAACAAAACAGTATATTGCATTTTACTCTTTTGCTTAATAGAGAAGGCACTGCCAGCAGCCACTGTGCTTTCAGTACTTTCAGTGCCAGCTAAACCTTGCGCCCATAAAAAAACAGTATATTGCATTTTACTCTTTTGCTTAGTGGAGAAGGCACTGCCAGCAGCCACTGTGCTTTCAGTACTTTCAGTGCCAGCTGTTAAAACTTGTGCCCATAAAAAAACTGTATATTGCATTTTACTCTTTTGCTTAGTGGAAGCCAAGGCTCTGCCAGCAGCCACTGTGCTTTCAGTACTTTCAGTGCCAGCTGTTAAAACTTGTGCCCATGAAAAAAAACTGTATATTGCATTTTACTCTTTTGCTTAGTGGAGAAGGCACTGTCAGCAGCCACTGTGCTTTCAGTACTTTCAGTGACAGCTGTTAAAAACTTGTGCCCATAAAAAATCTGTATATTGCATTTTACTCTTTTGCTTAGTGGAGAAGGCACTGCCAGCAGCCACTGTGCTTTCAGTACTTTCAGTGCCAGCTGTTAAAACTTGTGCCCATAACAAAAACAGTATATTGCATTTTACTCTTTTGTTTAGTGGAGAAGGCACTGCCAGCAGCCACTGTGCTTTCAGCACTTTCAGTGCCAGCTGTTAAAACTTGTGCCCATAAAAAAACTGTATATTGCATTTTACACTATTGCTTAGTGGAGAAGGCACTGCCAGCAGCCACTGTGCTTTCAGTACTTTCAGTGCCAGCTGTTACAACTTGTGCCCATAAAAAAAACAGTATTTTGCATTTTACTCTTTTGCTTAGTGGAGAAGGCACTGTCAGCAGCCACTGTGCTTTCAGTACTTTCAGTGACAGCTGTTAAAAACTTGTGCCCATAAAAAAACAGTATATTGCATTTTACTCTTTTGCTTAGTGGAAGCCAAGGCACTGCCAGCAGCCACTGTGCTTTCAGTACTTTCAGTGCCAGCTGTTAAAACTTGTGCCCATAAAAAAAAACAGTATATTGCATTTTACTCTTTTGCTTAGTGGAAAAGGCACTGCCAGCACCCACTGTGCTTTCAGTACTTTCAGTGCCAGCTAATAAAACTTGTGCCCATAACAAAAACAGTATATTGCATTTTACTCTTTTGTTTAGTGGAGAAGGCACTGCCAGCAGCCACTGTGATTTCAGTACTTTCAGTGCCAGCTGTTAAAACGTGTGCCCATAAAAAAACAGAATATTGCATTGTACTCTTTTGCTTAGTGGAGAAGGCACTGCCAGCAGCCACTGTGCTTTCAGTACTTTCAGTGCCAGCTAAAGCTTGCGCCCATAAAAAAACAGGATATTGCATTTTACTCTTTTGCTTAGTGGAGAAGGCACTGCCAGCAGCCACTGTGCTTTCAGTACTCTCGGTGCCAGCTGTTAAAACTTGTGCAAATAAAAAAAAACCCAGTATATTGCATTTTACTCTTTTGCTTAGTGGAGAAGGCACTGCCAGCAGCCACTGTGCTTTCAGTACTTTCAGTGCCAGATGTTAATAACTTGTGCCCATAAAAAAAACAGTATATTGCATTTTACTCTTTTGCTTAGTGGAAGCCAAGGCACTGCCAGCAGCCACTGTGCATTCAGTACTTTCAGTGCCAGCTGTTAAAATTTGTGCCCATAAGAAAAACTGTATATTGCATTTTACTCTTTTGCTTAGTGGAGAAGGCACTGCCAGCAGCCAATGTGCTTTCAGTACTTTCAGTGCCAGCTGTTAAAACTTGTGCCCATAAATACCAGTATATTGCATTTTACTCTTTTGCTTAGTAGAGAAAGCACTGCCAGCAGCCACTGTGCTTTCAGTACTTTCAGTGCCAGCTGTTAAAACGTGTGCCCATAACAAAAACAGTATATTGCATTCTACTCTTGGTTATTGTTGAAAATAAAAACAGTACTTTCAGTGCCAGCTGTTAAAACGTGTGCCCATAATAAAAAACAGTATATTGCATTTTACTATTTTGCTTAATAGAGAAGGCACTGCCAGCAGCCACTGTGCTTTCAGTACTTTCAGTGCCAGCTAAACCTTGCGCCCATAAAAAAACAGTATATTGCATTTTACTCTTTTGCTTAGTGGAGAAGGCACTGCCAGCAGCCACTGTGCTTTCAGTACTTTCAGTGCCACCTGTTAAAACTTGTGCCCATAAAAAACTGTATATTGCATTTTACTCTTTTGCTTAGTGGAAGCCAAGGCTCTGCCAGCAGCCACTGTGCTTTCAGTACTTTCAGTGTCAGCTGTTAAAACTTGTGCCCATGAAAAAAAAACTGTATATTGCATTTTACTCTTTTGCTTAGTGGAGAAGGCACTGTCAGCAGCCACCGTGCTTTCAGTACTTTCAGGGACAGCTGTTAAAAACTTGTGCCCATAAAACATCTGTATATTGCATTTTACACTATTGCTTAGTGGAGAAGGCACTGCCAGCAGCCACTGTGCTTTCAGTACTTTCAGTGCCAGCTAAACCTTGCGCCCATAAAAAACAGGATATTGCATTTTACTCTTTTGCTTAGTGGAGAAGGCACTGCCAGCAGCCACTGTGATTTCAGTACTTTCAGTGCCAGCTAAAGCTTGTGCCCATAAAAAAACAGGATATTGCATTTTACTCTTTTGCTTAGTGGAGAAGGCACTGCCAGCAGCCACTGTGCTTTCAGTACTCTCGGTGCCAGCTGTTAAAACTTGTGCCCATGAAAAAAAAACTGTATATTGCATTTTACTCTTTTGCTTAGTGGAGAAGGCACTGTCAGCAGCCACTGTGCTTTCAGTACTTTCAGTGACAGCTGTTAAAAACTTGTGCCCATAATAAAAAACAATATATTGCATTTTACTCTTTTGCTTAATAGAGAAGGCACTGCCAGCAGCCACTGTGCTTTCAGTACTTTCAGTGCCAGCTAAACCTTGCGCCCATAAAAAAACAGTATATTGCATTTTACTCTTTTGCTTAGTGGAGAAGGCACTGCCAGCAGCCACTGTGCTTTCAGTACTTTCAGTGCCAGCTGTTAAAACTTGTGCCCATAAAAAACTGTATATTGCATTTTACTCTTTTGCTTAGTGGAAGCCAAGGCTCTGCCAGCAGCCACTGTGCTTTCAGTACTTTCAGTGCCAGCTGTTAAAACTTGTGCCCATGAAAAAAAACTGTATATTGCATTTTACTCTTTTGCTTAGTGGAGAAGGCACTGCCAGCAGCCACTGTGATTTCAGTACTTTCAGTGCCAGCTAAAGCTTGCGCCCATAAAAAAACAGGATATTGCATTTTACTCTTTTGCTTAGTGGAGAAGGCACTGCCAGCAGCCACTGTGCTTTCAGTACTCTCGGTGCCAGCTGTTAAAACTTGTGCCCATGAAAAAAAAACTGTATATTGCATTTTACTCTTTTGCTTAGTGGAGAAGGCACTGTCAGCAGCCACTGTGCTTTCAGTACTTTCAGTGACAGCTGTTAAAAACTTGTGCCCATAATAAAAAACAATATATTGCATTTTACTCTTTTGCTTAATAGAGAAGGCACTGCCAGCAGCCACTGTGCTTTCAGTACTTTCAGTGCCAGCTGTTAAAACTTGTGCCCATAAAAAAACTGTATATTGCATTTTACACTATTGCTTAGTGGAGAAGGCACTGCCAGCAGCCACTGTGCATTCAGTACTTTCAGTGAAAGCTAAACCTTGCGCCCATAAAAAAACAGGATATTGCATTGTACTCTTTTGCTTAGTGGAGAAGGCACTGCCAGCAGCCACTGTGCTTTCAGTACTTTCAGTGCCAGCTGTTAAAACTTGTGCCCATAAAAAAAACCCAGTATATTGCATTTTACTCTTTTGCTTAGTGGAGAAGGCACTGCCAGCAGCCACTGTGCTTTCAGTACTTTCAGTGCCATCTAAACCTTGTGCCCATAAAAAAACAGTATATTGCATTTTACTCTTTTGCTTAGTGGAGAAGGCACTGCCAGCAGCCACTGTGCTTTCAGTACTTTCAGTGCCAACTGTTAATAACTTGTGCCCATAAAAAAACAGTATGTTGCATTTTACTCTTTTGCTTAGTGGAAGCCAAGGCACTGCCAGCAGCCACTGTGCTTTCAGTACTTTCAGTGCCAGCTGTTAAAACTTGTGCCCATAAAAAAACAGTATATTGCATTTTACTCTTTTGCTTAGTGGAGAAGGCACTGCCAGCAGCCAATGTGCTTTCAGTACTTTCAGTGCCAGCTGTTAAAACTTGTGCCCATAAAAACCAGTATATTGCATTTTACTCTTTTGCTTAGTAGAGAAAGCACTGCCAGCAGCCACTGTGCTTTCAGTACTTTCAGTGCCAGCTTTTAAAATGTGTGCTCATAACAAAAACAGTATATTGCATTCTACTCTTGGTTATTGTTGAAAATAAAAACAGTACTTTCAGTGCCAGCTGTTAAAACTTGTGCCCATAAAAAAAACAGTATATTGCATTTTACTCTTTTGCTTAATAGAGAAGGCACTGCCAGCAGCCACTGTGCTTTCAGTACTTTCAGTGCCAGCTAAACCTTGCACCCATAAAAAAACAGTATATTGCATTTTACTCTTTTGCTTAGTGGAGAAGGCACTGCCAGCAGCCACTGTGCTTTCAGTACTTTCAGTGCCAGCTGTTAAAACTTGTGCCCATAAAAAACTGTATATTGCATTTTACTCTTTTGCTTAGTGGAAGCCAAGGCTCTGCCAGCAGCCACTGTGCTTTCAGTACTTTCAGTGCCAGCTGTTAAAACTTGTGCCCAAGAAAAAAAAACTGTATATTGCATTTTACTCTTTTGCTTAGTGGAGAAGGCACTGTCAGCAGCCACTGTGCTTTCAGTACTTTCAGTGACAGCTGTTAAAAACTTGTGCCCATAAAAAATCTGTATATTGCATTTTACTCTTTTGCTTAGTGGAGAAGGCACTGCCAGCAGCCACTGTGCTTTCAGTACTTTCAGTGCCAGCTGTTAAAACTTGTGCCTATAACAAAAACAGTATATTGCATTTTACTCTTTTGCTTAGTGGAGAAGGCACTCCCAGCAGCCACTGTGCTTTCAGTATTTTCAGTGCCAACTGTTAATAACTTGTGCCCATAAAAAAACAGTATATTGCATTTTACTCTTTTGCTTAGTGGAAGCCAAGGCACTGCCAGCAGCCACTGTGCTTTCAGTACTTTCAGTGCCAGCTGTTAAAACTTGTGCCCATAAAAAAACAGTATATTGCATTTTACTCTTTTGCTTAGTGGAGAAGGCACTGCCAGCAGCCAATGTGCTTTCAGTACTTTCAGTGCCAGCTGTTAAAACTTGTGCCCATAAAAACCAGTATATTGCATTTTACTCTTTTGCTTAGTAGAGAAAGCACTGCCAGCAGCCACTGTGCTTTCAGTACTTTCAGTGCCAGCTTTTAAAATGTGTGCTCATAACAAAAACAGTATATTGCATTCTACTCTTGGTTATTGTTGAAAATAAAAACAGTACTTTCAGTGCCAGCTGTTAAAACTTGTGCCCATAAAAAAAACAGTATATTGCATTTTACTCTTTTGCTTAATAGAGAAGGCACTGCCAGCAGCCACTGTGCTTTCAGTACTTTCAGTGCCAGCTAAACCTTGCGCCCATAAAAAAACAGTATATTGCATTTTACTCTTTTGCTTAGTGGAGAAGGCACTGCCAGCAGCCACTGTGCTTTCAGTACTTTCAGTGCCAGCTGTTAAAACTTGTGCCCATAAAAAACTGTATATTGCATTTTACTCTTTTGCTTAGTGGAAGCCAAGGCTCTGCCAGCAGCCACTGTGCTTTCAGTACTTTCAGTGCCAGCTGTTAAAACTTGTGCCCAAGAAAAAAAAACTGTATATTGCATTTTACTCTTTTGCTTAGTGGAGAAGGCACTGTCAGCAGCCACTGTGCTTTCAGTACTTTCAGTGACAGCTGTTAAAAACTTGTGCCCATAAAAAATCTGTATATTGCATTTTACTCTTTTGCTTAGTGGAGAAGGCACTGCCAGCAGCCACTGTGCTTTCAGTACTTTCAGTGCCAGCTGTTAAAACTTGTGCCTATAACAAAAACAGTATATTGCATTTTACTCTTTTGCTTAGTGGAGAAGGCACTCCCAGCAGCCACTGTGCTTTCAGTATTTTCAGTGCCAACTGTTAATAACTTGTGCCCATAAAAAAACAGTATATTGCATTTTACTCTTTTGCTTAGTGGAAGCCAAGGCACTGCCAGCAGCCACTGTGCTTTCAGTACTTTCAGTGCCAGCTGTTAAAACTTGTGCCCATAAAAAAACAGTATATTGCATTTTACTCTTTTGCTTAGTGGAGAAGGCACTGCCAGCAGCCAATGTGCTTTCAGTACTTTCAGTGCCAGCTGTTAAAACTTGTGCCCATAAAAACCAGTATATTGCATTTTACTCTTTTGCTTAGTAGAGAAAGCACTGCCAGCAGCCACTGTGCTTTCAGTACTTTCAGTGCCAGCTTTTAAAACGTGTGCTCATAACAAAAACAGTATATTGCATTCTACTCTTGGTTATTGTTGAAAATAAAAACAGTACTTTCAGTGCCAGCTGTTAAAACTTGTGCCCATAAAAAAACAGTATATTGCATTTTACTCTTTTGCTTAATAGAGAAGGCACTGCCAGCAGCCACTGTGCTTTCAGTACTTTCAGTGCCAGCTAAACCTTGCGCCCATAAAAAAACAGTATATTGCATTTTACTCTTTTGCTTAGTGGAGAAGGCACTGCCAGCAGCCACTGTGCTTTCAGTACTTTCAGTGCCAGCTGTTAAAACTTGTGCCCATAAAAAACTGTATATTGCATTTTACTCTTTTGCTTAGTGGAAGCCAAGGCTCTGCCAGCAGCCACTGTGCTTTCAGTACTTTCAGTGCCAGCTGTTAAAACTTGTGCCCATAAAAAAACAGTATATTGCATTTTACTCTTTTGCTTAGTGGAGAAGGCACTGCCAGCAGCCAATGTGCTTTCAGTACTTTCAGTGCCAGCTGTTAAAACTTGTGCCCATAAAAACCAGTATATTGCATTTTACTCTTTTGCTTAGTAGAGAAAGCACTGCCAGCAGCCACTGTGCTTTCAGTACTTTCAGTGCCAGCTTTTAAAATGTGTGCTCATAACAAAAACAGTATATTGCATTCTACTCTTGGTTATTGTTGAAAATAAAAACAGTACTTTCAGTGCCAGCTGTTAAAACTTGTGCCCATAAAAAAAACAGTATATTGCATTTTACTCTTTTGCTTAATAGAGAAGGCACTGCCAGCAGCCACTGTGCTTTCAGTACTTTCAGTGCCAGCTAAACCTTGCGCCCATAAAAAAACAGTATATTGCATTTTACTCTTTTGCTTAGTGGAGAAGGCACTGCCAGCAGCCACTGTGCTTTCAGTACTTTCAGTGCCAGCTGTTAAAACTTGTGCCCATAAAAAACTGTATATTGCATTTTACTCTTTTGCTTAGTGGAAGCCAAGGCTCTGCCAGCAGCCACTGTGCTTTCAGTACTTTCAGTGCCAGCTGTTAAAACTTGTGCCCAAGAAAAAAAAACTGTATATTGCATTTTACTCTTTTGCTTAGTGGAGAAGGCACTGTCAGCAGCCACTGTGCTTTCAGTACTTTCAGTGACAGCTGTTAAAAACTTGTGCCCATAAAAAATCTGTATATTGCATTTTACTCTTTTGCTTAGTGGAGAAGGCACTGCCAGCAGCCACTGTGCTTTCAGTACTTTCAGTGCCAGCTGTTAAAACTTGTGCCTATAACAAAAACAGTATATTGCATTTTACTCTTTTGCTTAGTGGAGAAGGCACTCCCAGCAGCCACTGTGCTTTCAGTATTTTCAGTGCCAACTGTTAATAACTTGTGCCCATAAAAAAACAGTATATTGCATTTTACTCTTTTGCTTAGTGGAAGCCAAGGCACTGCCAGCAGCCACTGTGCTTTCAGTACTTTCAGTGCCAGCTGTTAAAACTTGTGCCCATAAAAAAACAGTATATTGCATTTTACTCTTTTGCTTAGTGGAGAAGGCACTGCCAGCAGCCAATGTGCTTTCAGTACTTTCAGTGCCAGCTGTTAAAACTTGTGCCCATAAAAACCAGTATATTGCATTTTACTCTTTTGCTTAGTAGAGAAAGCACTGCCAGCAGCCACTGTGCTTTCAGTACTTTCAGTGCCAGCTTTTAAAACGTGTGCTCATAACAAAAACAGTATATTGCATTCTACTCTTGGTTATTGTTGAAAATAAAAACAGTACTTTCAGTGCCAGCTGTTAAAACTTGTGCCCATAAAAAAACAGTATATTGCATTTTACTCTTTTGCTTAATAGAGAAGGCACTGCCAGCAGCCACTGTGCTTTCAGTACTTTCAGTGCCAGCTAAACCTTGCGCCCATAAAAAAACAGTATATTGCATTTTACTCTTTTGCTTAGTGGAGAAGGCACTGCCAGCAGCCACTGTGCTTTCAGTACTTTCAGTGCCAGCTGTTAAAACTTGTGCCCATAAAAAACTGTATATTGCATTTTACTCTTTTGCTTAGTGGAAGCCAAGGCTCTGCCAGCAGCCACTGTGCTTTCAGTACTTTCAGTGCCAGCTGTTAAAACTTGTGCCCAAGAAAAAAAAACTGTATATTGCATTTTACTCTTTTGCTTAGTGGAGAAGGCACTGTCAGCAGCCACTGTGCTTTCAGTACTTTCAGTGACAGCTGTTAAAAACTTGTGCCCATAAAAAATCTGTATATTGCATTTTACTCTTTTGCTTAGTGGAGAAGGCACTGCCAGCAGCCACTGTGCTTTCAGTACTTTCAGTGCCAGCTGTTAAAACTTGTGCCTATAACAAAAACAGTATATTGCATTTTACTCTTTTGCTTAGTGGAGAAGGCACTCCCAGCAGCCACTGTGCTTTCAGTATTTTTAGTGCCAGCTGTTAAAACTTGTGCCCATAAAAAAACTGTATATTGCAGTTTACTCTTTTGCTTAGTGGAGAAGGCACTGCCAGCAGCCAATGTGCTTTCAGTACTTTCAGTGCCAGCTGTTAATAACTTGTGCCCATAAAAAAACAGTATATTGCATTTTACTCTTTTGCTTAGTGGAAGCCAAGGCACTGCCAGCAGCCAATGTGCTTTCAGTACTTTTAGTGCCAGCTGTTAAAACTTGTGCCTATAACAAAAACAGTATATTGCATTTTACTCTTTTGCTTAGTGGAGAAGGCACTGCCAGCAGCCACTGTGCTTTCAGTACTTTCAGTGCCAGCTGTTAAAACTTGTGCCCATAAAAAAACTGTATATTGCATTTTACTCTTTTGCTTAGTGGAGAAGGCACTGCCAGCAGCCACTGTGCTTTCAGTACTTTTAGTGCCAGCTGTTAAAACGTGTGCCCATAACAAAAACAGTATATTGCATTCTACTCTTGGTTATTGTTGAAAATAAAAACAGTACTTTCAGTGCCAGCTGTTAAAACTTGTGCCCATAAAAAAAAAACAGTATATTGCATTTTACTCTTTTGCTTAATAGAGAAGGCACTGCCAGCAGCCACTGTGCTTTCAGTACTTTCAGTGCCAGCTAAACCTTGCGCCCATAAAAAAACAGTATATTGCATTTTACTCTTTTGCTTAGTGGAGAAGGCACTGCCAGCAGCCACTGTGCTTTCAGTACTTTCAGTGCCAGCTGTTAAAACTTGTGCCCATAAAAAAACAGTATATTGCATTTTACTCTTTTGCTTAGTGGAGAAGGCACTGCCAGCAGCCAATGTGCTTTCAGTACTTTCAGTGCCAGCTGTTAAAACTTGTGCCCATAAAAACCAGTATATTGCATTTTACTCTTTTGCTTAGTAGAGAAAGCACTGCCAGCAGCCACTGTGCTTTCAGTACTTTCAGTGCCAGCTTTTAAAACGTGTGCTCATAACAAAAACAGTATATTGCATTCTACTCTTGGTTATTGTTGAAAATAAAAACAGTACTTTCAGTGCCAGCTGTTAAAACTTGTGCCCATAAAAAAAACAGTATATTGCATTTTACTCTTTTGCTTAATAGAGAAGGCACTGCCAGCAGCCACTGTGCTTTCAGTACTTTCAGTGCCAGCTAAACCTTGCGCCCATAAAAAAACAGTATATTGCATTTTACTCTTTTGCTTAGTGGAGAAGGCACTGCCAGCAGCCACTGTGCTTTCAGTACTTTCAGTGCCAGCTGTTAAAACTTGTGCCCATAAAAAACTGTATATTGCATTTTACTCTTTTGCTTAGTGGAAGCCAAGGCTCTGCCAGCAGCCACTGTGCTTTCAGTACTTTCAGTGCCAGCTGTTAAAACTTGTGCCCAAGAAAAAAAAAACTGTATATTGCATTTTACTCTTTTGCTTAGTGGAGAAGGCACTGTCAGCAGCCACTGTGCTTTCAGTACTTTCAGTGACAGCTGTTAAAAACTTGTGCCCATAAAAAAATCTGTATATTGCATTTTACTCTTTTGCTTAGTGGAGAAGGCACTGCCAGCAGCCACTGTGCTTTCAGTACTTTCAGTGCCAGCTGTTAAAACTTGTGCCTATAACAAAAACAGTATATTGCATTTTACTCTTTTGCTTAGTGGAGAAGGCACTCCCAGCAGCCACTGTGCTTTCAGTATTTTTAGTGCCAGCTGTTAAAACTTGTGCCCATAAAAAAACTGTATATTGCAGTTTACTCTTTTGCTTAGTGGAGAAGGCACTGCCAGCAGCCAATGTGCTTTCAGTACTTTCAGTGCCAGCTGTTAATAACTTGTGCCCATAAAAAAACAGTATATTGCATTTTACTCTTTTGCTTAGTGGAAGCCAAGGCACTGCCAGCAGCCAATGTGCTTTCAGTACTTTCAGTGCCAGCTGTTAAAACTTGTGCCTATAACAAAAACAGTATATTGCATTTTACTCTTTTGCTTAGTGGAGAAGGCACTGCCAGCAGCCACTGTGCTTTCAGTACTTTCAGTGCCAGCTGTTAAAACTTGTGCCCATAAAAAAACTGTATATTGCATTTTACTCTTTTGCTTAGTGGAGAAGGCACTGCCAGCAGCCACTGTGCTTTCAGTACTTTTAGTGCCAGCTGTTAAAACGTGTGCCCATAACAAAAACAGTATATTGCATTCTACTCTTGGTTATTGTTGAAAATAAAAACAGTACTTTCAGTGCCAGCTGTTAAAACTTGTGCCCATAAAAAAAAAACCAGTATATTGCATTTTACTCTTTTGCTTAATAGAGAAGGCACTGCCAGCAGCCACTGTGCTTTCAGTACTTTCAGTGCCAGCTAAACCTTGCGCCCATAAAAAAACAGTATATTGCATTTTACTCTTTTGCTTAGTGGAGAAGGCACTGCCAGCAGCCACTGTGCTTTCAGTACTTTCAGTGCCAGCTGTTAAAACTTGTGCCCATGAAAAAAAACTGTATATTGCATTTTACTCTTTTGCTTAGTGGAGAAGGCACTGTCAGCAGCCACTGTGCTTTCAGTAGTTTCAGTGACAGCTGTTAAAAACTTGTGCCCATAAAAAATCTGTATATTGCATTTTACTCTCTTGCTTAGTGGAGAAGGCACTGCCAGCAGCCACTGTGCTTTCAGTACTTTCAGTGCCAGCTGTTAAAACGTGTGCCCATAACAAAAACAGTATATTGCATTCTACTCTTGGTTATTGATGAAAACAAAAACAGTACTTTCAGTGCCAGCTGTTAAAACTTGTGCCCATAAAAATAACAGTATATTGCATTTTACTCTTTTGCTTAATAGAGAAGGCACTGCCAGCAGCCACTGTGCTTTCAGTACTTTCAGTGCCAGCTGTTAAAACTTGTGCCTATAACAAAAACAGTATATTGCATTTTACTCTTTTGCTTAGTGGAGAAGGCACTGCCAGCAGCCACTGTGCTTTCAGTATTTTTAGTGCCAGCTGTTAAAACTTTTGCCCATAAAAAAAAGTATATTGCATTTTACTCTTTTGCTTAGTGTTGAAAAAAAACATTACTTTCAGTGCCAGTTGTGATCAGTTGTGCCCATAAAACAAAAACAGTATATTGCATTTTACTCTTGGTTATTGTTGTATAAAAAAGCAGTACTTTATTTCATTTTTCTTTGCGGCAACAACGACTACTATGAGGAAATACAGTGAAAATGGGAGGTTCAGGGGAAGTGGTGTTTCTGGTGACGGTTCACGTAGAGGCCGTCTTGGCACAGCAAAGAAAATCCACTCAATACCGCCCATGTTGTACGGGCAAAAAACAACTCACAAGAACAGGAACAGGTACTTCAGTGGTTGACCTCTCAAGCGTCCAGCAGTGGGTTAAGCACCAGCCCATCCTTGTCAGGCATGATGTCATCTGCCAGTTACAAGGAGCCAGTGAGCACACTGAGCACGGGAAAAAATGTCAACAACCTCACCACCACCAGCATGCGCCGGCACATGCAAGCTAAACATCCCAATCTGTGGGAAGACCCACAAGGCAAGGGTATCGGCTTGCTTCCAGCCCCCAGCAACACTGCAGCCCAGCCATTACGTGTTGGCCAACCATCAGTACCCGATGTCAGTCGCAGCAGTAGTGGTCTTGACTGTTCCCATTCCCAGACATTGACGACAACAAACAACTGCCCTTCAGTGTGCGAGCCTACTGTTCAGTTGTCTATCCCACAGATGTTGGAGCGCAGGAGAAAATTGCCAGCAAACGACCCCCAGGCCATAGCACTAACTGCCAGCATTGCCAAATTCCTGGCCTGCGAAATGCTGGCATATAGAGTGGTGGAGACAGAGAGCTTCAAATCCATGATGTCAATGGCCAGACACCTGGCACGAACTGGCACTGTACGCAATAGAGGTGCTGGCTTGCCCTGCCGCCAGTGTTATGTCCAAACGTTGCTTCAGTGCTGCTGGAGGCATCGTTACAGATCGGCGTATCCGCCTCTCCACAGCAAATGCAGACCGTCTGACACAAATAAAAATGAATAAATCGTGGATTGGAACCGACTTCACAACACCCCCCGACCAAGCACCATGAACATCTGTGCTGGGTTAGCATTGCCGGCCCCAGATAGGAATAGGACTGCTTTTCAGGAATATCTCATTCTATTATATTTATCAATGCATGGCGGTAAAATGCATTGGTTTAAAGTGAACCTGAGGTGAGAATGAGATGGAGGTTGCCATATTTCTTTCCTTTTAAAATTTACCAGTTACCTGGCAGCCATAATGATCTATTTGGATGCAGTGGTGTGTGAATTCAACCAGAAAGAAGTATGCAGGTAATCTTGCCAGGTCGGACATTATTGTCAGAAACACCTGATCTGCTGCATGCTTGTTCAGGGTCCATGTCTGAATGTATTAGAGGCAGAGGATCTGCAGGACAATTAGGCAACTGGTGTTTCTTAAAAGGACTTAAATATGGCAGCCTCCATGTCACTCTGACCTCGGGTTCACTTTAAGCATGCATTTTGTCCTCATGCAAGGCCTGGGTTGTGTCACAAAGCATGGCCTTGTTCTCCTGTGCCTCCACTTCCATCCTGTGTGCTGCTGGGTTAGCGTTGCCGGTCCCATTGGTACTAGGACTTCTTTTCAGGAATATCTGTGTAGACAGGGATGGGGTAGGGACAAGACAAAAGGGGAAGAGCGCACTCAATTTCAAAACAATATAAACGACAAGCCTCTCCATGGAATATTCTCACCTCTATAAGTTGCTGACTCGCCCGTATGGGTTGGTCAGTGTTAGCGCTTTTGTCCCTTTGTAGGCCAGTGACATAGGCTCTGGGTACAGTGTTGCCGATCGCCTGCTGTCTCCTTTTGATCGCAGGATAACTCCGCCTTGGTACTTCCAAGTGTGGTCTCCAAGCTGGCTGGTACTTGTAGTCCTCCCGGTTTGGGGATAGGTGGTGGTGGAATATGCAGAGTAGTGAAGCAGAGAGGTGAAGAGGAGGGAATGGATAGTCATGCGGTGACTAAGCGCCCAGTGCCCCTTGTAGCCAGCTATATGCAGCCTCACCTGTGGAACGGCGAGAGTGGTGTCCTGGCTGGTGGGGCACACATGTGCGGTGTCACTGGCCGTGGAAATATGAGAAGGAGAACTTAGGTATAGTGGCCCAGAGAGAGCTGGCCACATAGGGGAAGAGCTGGTGCGCTTGCAGGTCAGGCACTCTGTGCTGCGGCAGCTGTGTGAAACCGACAAGCAGATGAGTGCTGTACTTCAGCGCTCCAAGTGGAGGTAGTTGAGCAAAGCAAGACACTGGCACGCTAACTGGAGTTGTCACTCAACGCTGCATGGGCTGATCTCAGATGGTCCTACAGATGAGTATTCTACTCCAGCGTGCCAGCAAGATATGGATTGAGCTTCTATGGAGAGGCTGTAGCACTCGGCAGCACTGGGCGGCCAAGATTTGTGCAGAGAGAAGTGCTGATAAGGAATGTGTGCAGTAAGGAGACACAACGTGTCTGCATTAAAACAAAAAAAGGGTTTCTTTCGCAACGCGTTTCAGGAGACCTTTCTCCCTTTATCAAGCTGACAAACAGTGTATGTAGGTTAAAGCATTATTTAAATACAAGGATGGTAACATTGATTGGATGGGTGGTTTCCAGAATGACCTATCACAAGTCTCTATGCAAATCAACTCCCATAATGCTTCTTTGGAATCAATAAGGGCTAATGTGGGGATATATATATATGTATATGAAACTATAAAAAAGGGGTCAAAAAATCACTATAAGAGGTAGGATACTTTCCTTTTAGGGTATAAAATGTTAAGGAGGTTATGGATAAAGTAAGGTGTTGAGCCCGGGGCTGAAAGCTCAACTTCTCAACACCAAGAGGTAGCAAAGCACTCGTACATTACAAAACAATAGATATATGCATAGGTACACCTATATATATATAAAATCGGATGTGGGTATGTATGTGTGTGTGTGTGTGTGTGTGTGTATGTATGTATGTATGTGCCGCGACCACTCGAAAACGGCTTGACCGATTTGAACGAAACTTGGTACACAGATGCCTTACTACCTGTAATGATAGGTTATTGTGTCCCCCCTGCCGCGAGTGATCGAGGCACATACATACATATATACATACATATATACACACACACACACACGATTTTATATATATCTATTGTTTTGTAATGTACGAGTGCTTTGCTGCCTCTTGATGTTGAGGAGTTGAGCTGTCAGCCCCGGGCTCAACACCTTACATTATCCATAACCTCCTTAACATTTTATACCCTAAAAGGAAATTCATCCTACCTCTTACAGTGATTTATTGACCCCTTTTTTTATAGTTCCATATACATTTTCCCCATACTACAAATACTAAAATCCATATTCATTAAATGTAATTTGTATGTATTTAACACTTTTTATTTATATATATATATATATATATATATATATATATATATATATATATATATATATATATATATATATATATATATATATATATATATATATCCCCACATTAGCCCTTATTGATTCCAAAGAGGCATTATGGGAGTTAATTTGCATAGAGACTTGTGATAGGTCATTCTGGAAACCACCCATCCAATCAATGTTACCAGCCTTGTATTTAAATAATGCTTTTACCCAGTGGTCTAATCCTGGAAAAAGAAGTGAGTGGACCTACCCTAAAAACCTCTGTGGTGCGCCCAAAAATGGGCGTGGTTAAGCATAGTGTGGGCGTGGTCATGGGTGGGGCCAAATATACATGGCCTTAGCCGTGGTATAAAAGGTCTGCCAGGGGAAGTTTGAGCTCTGTCGCAGTGTATCCCCACAAAGTACATGTAATCTGACAGCATTTCACCAAAAATACACATAATTTGGCAGAGGTTCCTCCAAAATACAGATAATATGGCAGTGGTTCCCCCAAAATAGACAATCTGGCAGCAGCAGTTCCCCCAACATACACATAATCTGGAAGCAGTTCCCCCAAATACGTGAAACCTGGTAGTGGATCACCCAAAATACACGTAACACCCAAAATACATGTAATCTGGCAGTAGTGGTCCCCCAACATACACAATCTGGCAGCGGTTCCCCAAAATACACGTAATCTAGCATCAGCGGTTCCACAAAAATACAGATCTGACAGCAGTTCTCCCAAAATAGGTACCCCCAGTATAGCTAGCCAGGTCAATAGGTGGCCCCAGTATAAGTAGTCATGTGTATAGTTGTCCCCAGAATAAGTGGCCAGATGTAGAGATGTCACCAGAATAGGTAGCCAGGTGTATAGATGTCCTTAGAATAGGTGGTCAGGTGTATAGATATTCCCAGAATAGGTGGCCAAGTGTATAGATGTCCCCGGAATAGGTAGCCAGGTCTATAGGTGTCCCCAGTATATGTAGCCAGGGGTATATGTCCCAGTATATGTAGCCAGCTGTGTATGTGCCCAGTATATGTAGCCAGCTGTGTATGTGCCCAGTATATGTAGCCAGGGGTATATGTGCCCAGTATATGTAGCCAGGGGTATATGTGCCCAGTATATGTAGCCAGGGGTATATGTGCCCAGTATATGTAGCCAGGGGTATATGTGCCCAGTATATGTAGCCAGGGGTATATGTAGCCAGGGGTATATGTGCCCAGTATATGTAGCCAGGTGTATAGGTGTTCCCAGAATAGGTAGCCAGGTGTATAGGTGTCCCCAGTATATGTAGCCAGGGGTATATGTCCCAGTATATGTAGCCAGGTGTATATGTGCCCAGTATATGTAGCCAGGTGTATAGGTGTCCCCAGTATATGTAGCCAGGGGTAAATGTCCCAGTATATGTAGCCAGGTGTATATGTCCTCTTCTTCTTCTATTTCTTCTTCTTCTTCTTTTTCTATATCTTCTTCTTCTTTTTCTATATTTTCTTCTTCTTCTTTTTCTATATCTTCTTCTTCTTCTTCTTTTTCTATATCTTCTTCTTCTTCTTCTTCTTCTTCTTCTTCTTCTTCTTCTTCTTCTTCTTCTTCTTCTTCTTCTTCTTCTTCTTCTTCTTCTTCTTCTTCTTCTTCTTTTCTATATCTTCTTCTTCTTTTTCTATATCTTCTTCTTCTTCTTTTTCTATATCTTCTTCTTCTTCTTTTTCTATATCTTCTTCTTTTATATCTTCTTCTTCTTCTATATCTTCTTCTTCTTCTTCTTTTTCTATATCTTCTTCTTTTTCTATATCTTCTTCTTCTTCTTCTTCTTCTTCTTCTTCTTCTTTTTCTATTTCTTCTTCTTCTTTTTCTATATCTTCTTCTTCTTCTTTTTCTATATCTTCTTCTTCTATATCTTCTTCTTCTTCTTTTTCTATATCTTCTTCTTTTTCTATATCTTCTTCTTCTTCTTTTTCTTCTTCTTTTTCTATATCTTCTTCTTCTTCTTTTTCTTCTTCTTTTTTTATATCTTCTTCTTCTTCTTCTTTTTCTATATATTCTTCTTCTTCTTCTTTTTCTATATCTTCTTCTTCTTCTTTTTCTATATCTTCTTCTTCTTCACTTCTTTCTCTTCTATATATTTTTTCTTTTTCCTTTTATTTTTGTTCCACTTATTCCTTTAATTCTTTTTTTTTAAAGAAATGCAGCTATTTTTGAGCGTAATAAATAGCTGGTGGCGAATGGTGGAAGCGCCATTGTATGTGCTCCCTGACAGTGGAAACACACAGACAGCAGGAGGTAAATTCAGCAGCAGAAGGAGGAGGAGGATGAGTGTGTGGCAGCAGGCAGTCAATGAGGCAGGCAGCGAGACATAATAGGCTGTGGTACCTAGCGGTGGTACCAGGGCGTAAATACACAGCATGAGGTTCCAGACAGCGGTCGTGAAGCCCACATCATGTCCAATACACAACTGGGACATCACAGTTTTCAACCCGGACACCTCTAAAAATAATATCACAAAGTATTAAAAAGTATATATATATTTTTTAAAGAAATGCAGCTATTTTTGAGCGTAATAGCTGGTGGCGCATGGTGGAAGCGCCATTGTATGTGCTCCCTGGCAGTGGAAACACACAGACAGCAGGAGGTACATTCAGCACCAGGAGAAGGAGGAGGATGAGTGTGTGGCAGCAGGCAGTCAATGAGGCAGGCAGCGAGACATAATAGGCTGTGGTACCTAGCGGTGGTACCAGGGCGTAAATACACAGCTTGAGGTTCCAGACAGCGGTCGTGAAGCCCACATCATGTCCAATACACAACTGGGACATCACAGTTTTCAACCCGGACACCTCTAAAAATAATATCACAAAGTATTTAAAAGTATATATATTTTTTTTTAAAGAAATGCAGCTCTTTTTGAGCGTAATAGCTGGTGGCGCATGGTGGAAGCGCCATTGTATGTGCTCCCTGGCAGTGGAAACACACAGACAGCAGGAGGTAAATTCGGCAGCAGGAGGAGGATGAGTGTGTGGCAGCAGGCAGTCAATGAGGCAGGCAGCGTGACATAATAGCCCTGGTACCTAGCGGTGATACCAGGGCTGTAAATAAACACAACAGGAGGTCCCAGACAGCGGTCGTGCAGCCCACATGGTGTCCAATACACAACTGGGACAACACAGTTTTTAACCCGGGCACCTCAGAAAAATTAAACCTTATTTTTTTTATTTTTTTTTACAGGTAAATATACAACAGGCAGGCAGCTATTGTTGGACGTAATAGCTGGTGGCAGAATGGCAGCAGAAGGTAATTCTGTGTACCCTGGCAGCTGGAAACACAGACAGAAAGCAGAAGGGCAGTACACAGCAGCCCACTGTAGGTGTAAAATGTGTGGCTGTAGGCGACGTAATAGTCAAAGTGAACCAGGCTGGCTTAGTGAGCAGGAGCTAGTGTTGGGCGAACACCTAGATGTTCGGATTCGGGAACGTTCGCCGAACATGGCCGCGATGTTCGGCATGTTCGGGCCGCACCCCGAACTCCCCGAACATCCCGCTTTTGGGGGCCCTATGGGGTCGCAGGCATAAGGGGGGAGCATGCCCCGATCGCGGGGGGGGCGGAAATTCCCCCCACCCCCTCCGCTAGCACTCCCCCCTCTGCCCGCTTCCCCATACAAAAGTTTGACGAAAGTAAAATAGTACCGGTGGTGGTGGCTGGCTGCTGCAGTGGCTGGCTGGCACTATGAAGTGACTGAGGAGGAGGAGGAGGAGTAGGACGCATTAAGGGAGGCCGGGCAGCGGGCGGTTCAGTGGTAGTAGCCTTATGGTACTTCCGCCCTTTCTCTGACCTCACGTCCTCTGCATACGAGGGTACGCGTCACGCGTACCCTCGTATGCGTCATCACGCAGAGGACGTGAGGTCAGAGAAAGGGCGGAAGTACCACAAGGGTACTACCGCTGAACCGCTCGCTGCCCGGCCTCCCTCAATGCGTCCTACTCCGACTCCTCCTCCTCAGTCACTTCATAGTGCCAGCCAGCCACTGCAGCAGCCAGCCACCACCACCGGTACTATTTTACTTTCATCAAACTTTTGTATGGGGAAGCGGGCAGAGGGGGGAGCGCTAGCGGAGGGCGTGGGGGGAATTTCCGACCCCCCCCCCGCGATCGGGGCATGCTCCCCCCTTATGCCTGTGACCCCATAGGGGGGCCGTATTCGGCCGAACAGGGCCCTGTTCGGCCGAACAGGGGCCCTGTTCGGCCGGGCATTCAGCAGTTCGGGCGAACCCGAACAGTTTGGCCGAACACCACCAGGTGTTCGGCCGAACTCGAACATCACCTGAACAGGGTGATGTTCTGCAGAACCCGAACAGTGGCGAACACTGTTCGCCCAACACTAGCAGGAGCCAGGAGGTGGTAAAGGGTGATAAGGCATATTAACGATGGTTCCGGCAGCCACTTCATGTCTCCCTCTCGCCGACAACAGGGGCCAGGAACTCACCTTCCACCCACGCCTGGTTCATCTTGAGAAACGTCAGTCTGTCCACAGACTTGTGAGACAGAAGTGAGCATTTCTCGGTGACCACTCCACCAGCTGCACTGAAGCAGCACTCGGACAGCACGCTGGAAGGGGGACAGGACAGCACTTCCAGGGCGTACTGCGCCAGCTCGCTCCAGATCTCCAGGCGCTTGACCCAATACTCCATGGGATCAATAGGGGCATCGCTGTCAAGCCTGCTGTAGGACCCCATGTAGTCAGCCAACATGCGGGTCAGGCGCTGGCTGTGACCGGAGGAGGATGCTGCTGCATGCACCTCCTCTCTAGTCACTGCTGGAGCCTCTACAGTCCTGTAGAGCTCGTTGCTGAGAGGCAGCAGGTCTGTGGTGCGCTTGCTGCTGGATGCAGGCACCTGCTGCTGCCTCTGTGCTGGCTGGACAGTGGGGGTGGAAGGCTGGGGGAAGGCTTCCTCCAAGCGCTCAACAAGGGCCTGCTGCAAGCTCCTTATTTGTTGCGCTGGGTCTCCTCCTGCAGGAGGCAGGAACTGGCTCAACTTCCCCTTAAGGCGTGGGTCCAACATCATGCTGATCCAGATGTCCTCCCTCTGCTTCATCTGGATCACCCTGGGGTCCCTGCGCAGGCACCTCAGCATGTGCGCTGCCATTGGGAAGAGGCGAGCCACGTGTGCTGGCACATCGATGGCCGTGCTGTCCTCATCCTCCTCCTCTGCCTCCTCAGCCTCATCCTCTCTCCACCCCCGCACCAAATCAGCTGCGTTGTGCTGATCCCCCTCATCAGCAGCAAAGTCAGGGACCTCCACCAAGTCCTCCTCCTCCCCCTCAGAGGTGGACTGTGCAGCTGCATGCCGCTCCTGCTGGGCCAAGGCTGCCGCTCCCTGTTCCAGCAAAGCATCAAGGGCCCTGTTCAGCAGACAAACCAGGGGCACCCACTCGCACACCATAGCATGGTCCCTGCTCACCATGTTGGTGGCCTGCAGAAAGGGAGCCAGCACTAAGCACACCTGCTGCATGTGCCCCCAGTCGTCATCGGGGACGATGGATGGGATGTTGCTGGTCTTGTCCCTTTTCTGTGCGGTGGACACAGTGGCCAGGGCAAGGTACTGGTTGACAGCGTGCTTCTGTTCAACCAGACGCTCCAACATCGCCAGGGTGCAGTTCCAGCGAGTTGGAACGTCAAGGATCAGCCGATGGTGTGGCAGCTCCAGCTCCTTTTGCACGTCTTCCAGGCTCGCAGAGGCTGCAGACGAGCGCCGGAAGTGACGCACAACATTCCTTGCCGTTTCCAGCAGTTCGTCCATCCCCTGGTAAGTGCGCAAGAACCTCTGCACCACCAGGTTCAGCACGTGGGCAAGACAGGGGATGTGGGTCAGGTTTCCCCTGCCGATTGCAGCAACCAGATTGGCCCCATTGTCGGCCACCACCTCTCCGACTCTGAGGCCTCTGGGGGTCAGCCAACTCCTCTCCTGCTCCTGGAATTTGGCCACCACATGGGTTGCCGTCAGTTTGGTCTTCCCAAGGCTGACCAACTGCAGCAGCACTTGGCAGTGGCGTAGCTTCACGCTGCTGGTGAGGCGGGGGGTTTGGCCAGGTGTGCCGGAGGATGGCAGAGGATTGGAGGAACCTGCTGCGGGGTGGCACCACCCACTGTGTTGCTGCTGCTGCTGTGCCCGCTGCTGCTCTCCCATCCTCACCCTCTTCCACCAAGCTGACCCAGTGGACAGTGAAGGACAGGTAGCGGCCTGTCCCGAAGCAGCTGCTCCAGGAGTCCATGATGACGTGGACCCTTTCACCAAGCGCGTGCTCCAGCCCTCGCTCCACATTGGCCATCACAAAGCGGTGCAGTGCAGGCATGACCTTGCGGGCGAAGAAGTGTCTGCTGGGGAGCTGCCAGTCTGGGGCTGCACAAGCAAGCAGCGCACGCATGTCGCTCCCCTCCTGCACGAGCGTGTACGGCAGGAGTTGGGAGCACATGGCCTGTGCCAGCAAGCCGTTCAGCTGCCGCACGTGACGGCTGCTGGGAGGCAGAGCCCTAACCACCCCCTGGAAGGACTCGCTCAAAAGGCTCTGGCGTCGCCTTTTGCTAGCACGGGAATCAGCGGAGACAGCAGAGGAGGCCACTGAGGACTGGCTGCCAGAACAGGCCTCAGTGTCGGCGGCAGGAGTTGCAGAGGGGGGAGGAGCAGTGTGTTTCCGCACTCCTGCTGGTGGTGCTGGAGGAGCAGGAGGGCGGCTGGTTGCTGTTGCTGCTGCTGCTGCTGAAGGCTGTGCAGTGGTGGGTGTGGTGCCACTGCCAGCGCCAGATGCCTTCAGCCTCTTGAACTCCTCATGCTGGTGGTAATGTTTAGCAGCAAGATGGTTCAGAAGAGAGGTGGTGCTGTACTTTAAGGGGTCTGCACCTCTGCTCAGCTTCCGCTGACAGTGGTTGCAAGTCAACTGTGGGCATGGTGAAAAATTGCCAGATTGGTGATGTGAAAGCCCCCCTATGGACTGGAGCCGCTGCTGCCTTTCTCCCTGTGGTGATTGGGGGGGGGGGGCTTGGGTGCGGCTGGTGGTGGTACTGGCAGATGCTGCTGCTGCTGCTGCTGCTGCTGAGCCTGAGACACCAGCAGGCTGTGGGACCTGCCTACTGCTGCCAATGCTTGCAATGATGCACCTCCTTGCAAGGCCCACAAGCGCATCCTCCTCCTCCTCCTCAGAGCTGCTGATGATGACCTCCCCAGGAGCTGATGGCACCCAGTCTTTGTCCGTCACCCTGTCATCATCATCATCATCCCCCTCCTGAAACATGTCCTGCTGGGATGATGACCCCCAAAACTCCTCTCCTGATGCATGGATGGGCTGCTTGACTGTCGCCACAGTCTTGCTGTCCAATCCCATCTCCCCCAAAGTGCCCATCAGCATCTCCTCCTCAAAATCGCCAACAACAGCAGACAATTCACTTATGATGCCTGGGGTCAAAACACTGCTGAATGACAGGTCGCCAACTTGTGACGGTGAACTGGCCTCCTCCCCAGGCCCTGCTGGGAGGCTGCTGCGAACAGGGGTGGTGGTGGTGGTGGTGAGGGTGGAGGCCTCGGATGCAGAGCTGATGGCGGGCTGCTCATCCTCCGTCATCAGTTGCATCACAGTGGCTGCATCCTTTTCCTCAATGGGACGTTTCCGACCCGGCTGGAGGAAAATAGGAGCAGGTACTACACGCTGCTGCTGCGTCTCTGCAGCATGAGTTGCAGATGGTCCTGCTGGGCGCCCAAGGCGTCCACGGCCAGTGGCTATAGGCGGAATGTTAGCCACTGACACAGCTGCTGCTGCTGCAGAACTGTGTATGGTGGCGCGGCTTGCCACAATGCTGCTCCCTCTCCTCCTGATTCCCTTGCTGCCCTTCCCCTTGCCCAAACCGCGCTGGCTGCCACTTCCAGACATCTTAGATGTTTTTGGGGTAAACAAAAAAGTTTTTTAAAAGGGCGGGTGAAAAAGTGGGGTACTTTAATGGAGTGGGTTGGTGGGTGAGGTGACACTAATCACTAAGTGATTAGATCGCTAAGTGATTACTAGTACAGTACAAATACAAAGTACAATAATCAGTAATCAGTGAGTGTGAACAGTGAGCAGTGAGTGTGTCCCCTACCCCTAGTACACTAGTACAACTAGAAAATACAATAATCAATCAGTAGTAATCAGATTCAGAAGAAGGAAATAGAGTGTGTGTACTGTACACTACAGACAGTGCACGCACACACACTATACTAGGAGCTATGAACAGTGACAGTGAGTGTCCCTAGTACAGTACAACTACAAAATACAATAATCAGTAGTAAAGGACAAGACAGGGTAGAATACACAGCACAAACACAGGTATAGATAAACAGAGGACAGGAGGACAGCTGCCCACACAGGCAAGGCCCTGAGGCCTAAAGCTGTAAGCTTGCCTGCAGCAGCAGCTGTCTCTATGTAACACACAAGCTACTAACTAAAATACAATCTCTATCTAGCTAACAACAATATAGGAGTGCATAGCAGGTGTATGTGAGCAAAAACGCTAGGTGATTGACCACAATAGAGCACTTGCTAAGCCAAAGCACAAAGGAGCAGATCTCTCTCTGTACAAGTCTCAAGCAAGGACGGAAAAACCTAACATGGCGGCCGCTATTTATAGGGTAGGGGCTAGCCAGGGTCCCCCTCTGTGATTGGCTGCCGTCAGAGGGCCTGGGAGCCCTCTGATTGGCTCTAAGGACATCAATCTGGGCTATGACGCTATTCGAGCTCGGTATTCGAGCTCGAATACCGCTGTTTGCTCGAATAGCTCGAATAGTGAATGGGCTATTCGAGTTCACTTGAATAGCCCATTCGAATAGCTGCAGCTATTCAAGCTCGAATACCGAGCTCGAATAGCTGAAAAATTGCTTGAATATTCGAGCTACTCGAATATTCGAGCTCTGCTGAGCAAGCCTGCTTCCGACATATCAGATTGGTCAGACAATGCATTAAATTTAGTTTTCACGGTAACCAATTTTTTCTTTTTAATCTCTTCCAATTTCTCATTTACTTTTTTCTCTGTTTGGAGCATCCTTCTTTCCTTCCTCTTTTCTTTTGCAGATTTAACTTCTATAAATTCTCCTTCATCCTCAGCCTCTTTCTCTTTCACCTCCCCACTTCGTTTGTTCTTCCCCCTCCCACCAACACTTTCTGCTTTTGCTTCTTTTGGGGTTCTGTTGTTTTTCTTCCCCTTTTCCCCACCTTATACCTTTTTCGTTTTAGGAGCACTCTTCTCCTTATTTGTTTCAGAAGGAGTTTCCCCTCCATCCTGAGAAACGCCTTAATTGCATATGGAAAAAATGTTTTTCCTATCACCTGGTGCTGCAATCTTAAAAACCGCCTCTGTACCCAAAGTACCTTCCGGTAATTTGGCAACCACCGGAACCAAGGAGGGGGGGGGGGGGGGAGGTGGAGGCATTGACCTTAGTACCGATGAAAAAATCGGCACTTTCACCTGGGGCTTCAAGGCGGTGGACTCTGGACATGACGGCCCACCATCAGCGACCTCCCCCTCTTCACGGTCCTCCTCTAAAATTTTTTCCGTTTCCTTTTCCACCTCCTCGTCCACATTAGCCCATGCTTCAGGGCACTTCACATACGGGTGTCCAAACTTGAGACATATACTACACTGTATATCCTTGCAATCTTTCGCTAAGTGCCCCAAAGCATGGCAACGCGAACATTTCGCCTCCTTGCAGGAAATGCTATAATGGCTCCGAGAACTGCATTTATAACACGCACGAGGCTGTCCCTGATAGTAGGCCGTCACTCTGTCCTTTCCAATAAAGACAGACGTAGGGATGTGTTTAACCACATTCCCCACTCTGTCCAATCTTACCATTAGCTCCCAACCTCCCCCCCAGATCCCAAACTCATCCATCACCTTTCTTGGCTCATTTAATGGTTTCCCTTAGTTCCTGAGCCGTACCATGAGATCATGCACAGGGATGGATTCATTCGGGACCACGATTGTCACCTTCTTGTCCAAAGACCGTCCAGACACAGACTGGGGAACCAACCAAGCCCACTCCTCACTTGCTTTCCAGTTTTTCTCATACTTCTCCCAGAATGTGTCTAGACCGGTCGGGGACAAAAAGCTGACATCGAATAAGGAGGGGGGGCTTTCAGGAGCTAAAATGGCATAAAAGTCCACCACCTTGAAGCCCATCTTCAGCAACAATTGAATAAACGTTTTCCGCGTATATGTTACACTGTTTTTACCTGGTTTGTAACTCACTCTTACAACATTTCTCCTATTCGCTGCTGATTGACCAGCCACATCATGCGTAGTTTGTTTTAATATTTCATTACTCACATTTTTCTTAACCATACCTGCATAAGACACATTTTTCATACCAATCACAGAACCTTCACTTTGCTTATTTACTGACACATTATCACCAGACTTGACAATCCTCCCACCCTCCTTCTCCCCCTGCACAATATCCAAACCAGTCACAGAGCCTTTCTGTTTAACCATATTTACATCAGACTTGGGCTTCCTCCCACCCTCCTCCCCCTGCACATTTCTCACACTCCTTTCTTCCCTCTTTTCCAGCCCCTCCTCCCTCCTTCTTTTTGCAGCCTGTGTGCCCCCTGTTTTGTTACCTGCTTGGTTGCTGGTCATATTACGCTGTGCTTTTGGAGCAGCATCTGGTGATGCTGCTCCACTTCCAATGCCTCCAGCTCCCTCCCCTTTCTCTCCGCCAGGGGGTTCAGCTGCAGCATCCATTCTGCTGACCCCCTGGAACTGAACTGGACGCTCCGAGCGCACTGTCGCCAAACCGGAAGTGGCGCTGAAGTGGCTTCCGCCGCCGATTCCGCCTCAACCAGGGAACTGGGGGAGCTCTGACCACCTTTGCCCACCTCCACAGACGCTCCCCCAGCCCCCCAAATGCTCAGATCTTGCAGGTTTCCGCTCCTGCCGCCGCTGCCACTAAGCCCCACCCCCACGCCGACTCCAGGCCCAGTGGCCATCTTTGATGAGGGCAAACTTTGCCCAAAAAAGCTACCTGACATTACTGAAGGGGGACACACAGGGGAAGGACTAACAAGGTAGGGATTTGACACATTTGGGGTATTTACACTGGGGAAAAGGTTTGGGGACACACTAGGAAAAGGGGAAGGGGATTGGGATAGCGACAGATTCTGCTGCAAAAACGGCATATAATTAGCCTAACTTTGATAATGCAAATTTGGATACATTCCATACTGTCCGGGAAACTGCTGTACATTTTGTCCATACTGTGGAGAGAAGAAACTGTTAAAACTCTGCATATTGTTCAAACCAGCAGATTCTTGCATAACCTGCGCTTGCATATTACTACATCCGGGCATTACAGGTGAGCCAGTTTCTTCCATTCTATTCACCTTCGGCGCTGTACTTTGCTCCTGTACACCACTCGGACTCCGCATACTCGCATCCAACTCTAAACTCACTTTGTCACTTTCAAACCACATTTGATTTTTCAATCCTTCAGCATGCATTCTGCCATTCACTATTAATTCCTCCAACTTCCTTTTCTGCAACACAATCTGCTCCTGCAGTTTCACCAACTGTGGATTGGTTCTTAAAAAAGCCGGCTTCCATGACTGACCGTACTTGTTTATACGCTTCTTTAAGTCAAACTGTAATGAGTTCAATGTTTCTTGCACAAGTTTAACACTTTTGTGCCATTCCACAACATTACTCACAGTCTCATCAACCATTGATCCACTGTCCATAGATTTATGAGCCTCCATCCTGGAGGACAGGGATGCCTTCTCAAGGCCCAGGCCCCCCAGAGCCATCCAGCCCAGGGGAGCCTAAAACCTCCACATGAAGTCCTACTCCCTCCTTAGGTGCTCTGCCTGGACAGGTTCCTGGATCCTGGGTGAAGTTCAAGGGATTCCTCCCTAGCAGCTGTATCCGCTAGAGCTCAGCCGGAGAGATCCTCTCTCTTCGGCAGCCACACTCACACTGACCTCCAAGGGGCGGGGCAATGCATAGTGTGGACCCTGGCGGTGGGACCACTGACAGCAGGAGGATAAATACAACAGCAGGAGGAGGAGTGATGTGTGGCACTGGCAGCAGGCAATGTATTGTGTGGACCCTGGCGGTGGGACCACTGACAGCAGGAGGATAAATACAACAGCAGCAGCAGGAGGAGGAGTGACGTGTGGCACTGGCAGCAGGCAATGCATAGTGTGGACCCTGGCGGTGGGACCACTGACAGCAGGAGGATAAATACAACAGCAGCAGTAGGAGGAGGAGTGACGTGTGGCACTGGCAGCAGGCAATACATAGTGTGGACCTTGGCGGTGGGACCACTGACAGCAGGAGGATAAATACTGCAGCAGGAGGAGGAGTGACGTGTGGCACTGGCAGCAGGCAATGCATAGTGTGGACCCTGGCGGTGGGACCACTGACAGCAGGAGGATAAATACAACAGCAGCAGCAGGAGGAGGAGGAGTGACGTGTGGCACTGGCAGCAGGCAATGCATAGTGTGGACCCTGGCGGTGGGACCACTGACAGCAGGAGGATAAATACAACAGCAGCAGTAGGAGGAGGAGTGACGTGTGGCACTGGCAGCAGGCAATACATAGTGTGGACCTTGGCGGTGGGACCACTGACAGCAGGGGGATAAATACTGCAGCAGGAGGAGGAGTGACGTGTGGCACTGGCAGCAGGCAATGTATTGTGTGGACCCTGGCGGTGGGACCACTGACAGCAGGAGGATAAATACAACAGCAGCAGCAGGAGGAGGAGAAGGTTGAGGAGTGATGTGTGGCACTGGCAGCAGGCAATGCATAGTGTGGACCCTGGCAGTGGGACCGCTGACAGCAGCAGGATAAATACAACAGCAGCAGTAGGAGGAGGAGTGACGTGTGGCACTGGCAGCAGGCAATGCATAGTGTGGACCCTGGCGGTGGGACCACTGACAGCAGCAGGATGAAAATGAGCGCAGTGTAATATGTTGCCGCTTTATAAATACAATAAATACATAAATCAATTCATAAATTCATAAATAAATCAATGCAGCAGGCCAGCAGCAGCAGGAGGAGTCAGGTAGAAATACAATAAATACATAAATAAATTCATAGGTAAAGCAATGCAGCAGGCCAGCAGCAGCAGGAGGAGTCAGGTAGAAATACAATAAATACATAAATAAATTCATAGGTAAATCAATGCAGCAGGCCAGCAGCAGCAGGAGTCAGGTAGAAATACAATAAATACATAAATAAATTCATAGGTAAATCAATGCAGCAGGCCAGCAGCAGCAGGAGGAGTCAGGTAGAAATACAATAAATACATAAATAAATTCATAGGTAAATCAATGCAGCAGGCCAGCAGCAGCAGGAGGAGTCAGGTAGAAATACAATAAATACATAAATAAATTCATAGGTAAATCAATGCAGGAGCCAGCAGCAGCAGGAGGAGTCAGGTAGAAATACAATAAATACATAAATAAATCCATAGGTAAATCAATGCAGCAGGCCAGCAGCAGCAGCAGCAGGAGTCAGGTAGAAATACAATAAATACATAAATAAATTCATAGGTAAATCAATGCAGCAGGCCAGCAGCAGCAGGAGGAGTCAGGTAGAAATACAATAAATACATAAATAAATTCATAGGTAAATCAATGCAGCAGGCCAGCAGCAGCAGGAGGAGTCAGGTAGAAATACAATAAATACATAAATAAATTCATAGGTAAATCAATGCAGCATGCCAGCAGCAGCAGGAGGAGTCAGGTAGAAATACAATAAATACATAAATAAATTCATAGGTAAATCAATGCAGCAGGCCAGCAGCAGCAGCAGGAGTCAGGTAGAAATACAATAAATACATAAATAAATTCATAGGTAAATCAATGCAGCAGGCCAGCAGCAGCAGGAGGAGTCAGGTAGAAATACAATAAATACATAAATAAATTCATAGGTAAATCAATGCAGCAGGCCAGCAGCAGCAGGAGGAGTCAGGTAGAAATACAATAAATACATAAATAAATTCATAGGTAAATCAATGCAGCAGGCCAGCAGGAGGAGGAGTCGTCACATATGGCAGGCAGCAGGCAATGTATTGTAATTCCCAGGCAGGCACCTCATGTCCTTCTTTCGCCGACAACAGGTGCCAGGAACGTGCTTTCTATCCAGGCCTGGTTAATCTTCAAAAATGTCAGTCTGTCCACGCCATCTGTGGACAGACGAGAGCGCTTCTCAGTGACCACGCCACCGGCCGCACTGAAGCACCTCTCGGACAGCACGCTGGAAGTGGGGCAAGACAATACCTCCAGGGCGTACTGCGCAAGCTCCCTCCAGATGTGCAAGCGCTCCACCCAGTACTTCATGGGGTCCACAGGCTCCTCGCTGCCGGTGTCAAGCCCACTGAAGGACCCCGTGTAGTCGGCCACCATCCGGATCATGCGCTGGCTGTGACTCTCACCAAAGGTGGCTACTGCCCGCACCTCCTCTCTCGGCTGCTGTACCTTCATGTAGAACGCCTGCATCAATGACAGCAGGTCTCCTGGGTGCCTGACGCCGCTGCTGGCCGCAGGCACCTGCTGCTGTGCTGCTGGCTGCTGGACAGGGACAGAGGGAGTGGAAGGCGGGGGGACGGCTTCCTCCAGTCGCCGAACAAGGATCTCCTGCAACTCCCTTGCTCGCTGCTCACGGTCTCTGGCAGGCAGAAACTGAGCACACCTCCCCCTCAGCCGTGGGTCCAGGCTCATGCTGATGCAGGCGTCCTCCCTCGCTTGCATCCGCTTGACCCTAAGGTCTGTGCGCAGGCAGCGCAGCATGTGCGCTGCCATGGGGAACAGGGTGGACCGTCTAACAGAGACATCAGGGCCAGCGTCCTCCTCCTCCTCTTGCCCCTGAGACTCTTCCTCCTCTCTCCAACCTCGCACCACTGCTGCTGTGCTCCGATGTTCCCCCCCAGCAGCAACGTCCAGCACCTCCAACTCCTCCTCCTCCTCCAGGGACTCAAATACCTGCGGAGCAGTGGACTGCGCAGGCGGCTGCTGTTCCACCTGCTTCAGGGCCTCCTCTCCCAAATCCACCAAATCGCCAAGTGCCCTGTCCAGCAGACAAACAAAGGGCACCTACTTGCAGAGGGATGCCCGTTGTTCACTCACCAGGTTGGTTCCCTGCAGGAAGGGAGCCAACACCAAGCAGACCTGCTGCATCTGCCCCCATTGCGCGTTGGTGAGGAGCTGGAGTGTGGTGCAGCTTCTGCTGCCGGTGCCGGTGACAGTGGCATCATAGATGTACCGGTTGACAGCCCTCCTCTGCTCAACCAGCCGCTCCAACATCGCCAGGGTGGAGTTCCAGCACGTTGGCACATCTATGATGAGGCGGTGTCGTGGCAGGCCCTCCTGCTGCTGGATGTCTGCCAGTTTTGTTCTGGCAGCTGCTGAGCGGCGAAAAGTGCGCACAATTTTCCGCGCCTCTTCTAACAGCTCCTCCATCCCCAGGTAGGTGCGCATGAACTTTTGCACCACCAGGTTCAAGACATGGGCCAAGCAAGGGATGTGGAGCAAGTCTCCACTGCTGATGGCAGATAGCAGGTTGGCGGCATTGTCGGGCACCACCAATCCCACAGTGAGGCCTCTGGGGGTCAGCCACGTCCTCTCCTGCTCCTTGAGGTACCGGAGCACTTGGATGCCGTCAAGGAATTTTTCCCCAGGCCTTTCATCTCCAGCAGCGCTTGGCAGTGGCGGGCCTTCACGCTGCTGGAGAGACGGGATCGCTTGGCGGTGGGAGCTGCTGCTTCTCCCCTGACCCCGCGCGGTGGCACCATGTAGTGGGTGACTGGTGCTGCTGTGCTCGAGGATGGACCTGCTGCTTCCTCGCTTGGGCTTTCCACCAGGCTGACCCAGTGGGCCGTAAAGGACAGATAGCGCTCTGTCCCAAACCGGCTGCTCCAGGAATCCATGACTATGTGGATCCGCGCACTGACAGCGTGATCCAGCGCGCGGCCCACGTTCTCCATGGCAGAGCGGTGCAGTGCTGGGATTGCTCTGCGGGAGAAATAGTGGCGGCTGGGGACTTGCCACTCCGGGATCCCAACCTGCAGCAGTGCTCTGGTGTCACTCCCCTCCTGCACAAAGGAATATGGCAGGAGCTGGGAGCACATGGATGCACATCCCTGAGCAGGGTCTGGCGGTGTTTGCCTGCACGGGAGGATGAGGAGGCCACTGTGGAGGGAGCTGATGAGGCCACTGAGGACTGGCTGCCCGGGGGGGGGGGGGGAGTGAGTTACTGCTGTGCTCCTGCTGCTGCTGCTGGATGGGCAGGAGGGGCTGCTGCTGCTGCTGGATGGGCAGGAGGGTCGGCTGCTGCTGCTGAAATCTGTGCAGTGGCTGTCTGGCTCTGACCACTGCCTGCACCACTTTGCATAAGCTTCTCCGACTCATTAAAGTCCTCAAAATGTCTGCTCTGTAAGTGGGTCTGCAGGCACGAGGTACTCAATTTGTGGATATCGCGACCTCTGCTGAGACTGAGATTGCAACTGTTGCAAATTGCATGGGTCGGGTCCACTGGGCACTTGGTGAAGTACCGCCAGACTGGGGACTTCAACCTGCTCTTTGAGCTTGAGGGCTGGGGTTTTTGGGTGCCCTTGGAGGATTGTGCCTTTTTGGTTTTAGTTAGAGGTTTACTGCGGGTGGTGGTAGCGACTGAAGCAGCAGGCTGTGGCTTCTGCCTTCCACGCCCTGTGCTGGCCACCTTGCTGCTGCCGCGCCTCTGCGCCAGAGACGCCTCCTCCTCCGATGACGAGCTGCCTTCAACCAACTGTGCTGGTGGTACTGGTGGCACATAGGGAGGATCTATCAAGTCATCATCATCAACCCCAAACATATCCTGTGAGCCCGCCTCAACCAACTCCTCTACCCCAACATCACCTGCATCACGCCCCTCCTCCTCAGCGCCAACAACAAACTTTTTTACCTCAAACTCCTCCTCCTCCTCCTCGGATGGCCCCATGATCTCCAACTCATACTTCTCCAAAACATCCCTGTACATGGTCACAGTCTCAGGGGAGAAGAGCGTGCTCATTGAGGGCAGGCTGGTCGATGGGGTCACCGTGACCATGGCCTCAAGCCCTGGTGGAGGCCTGCTGCGGACAGGAGTGCTGGTGCTGGTGGCACTGGTCTCGCTGGTGCTGGAGGCCTGGCTGGAAAAGGTGGCTTCCTGCCCCGCCATCATTTCCACCATAGCCTGCACCTGACTATCTCCAATGGGCCGTGGGCGATGACCCGTCTCAAAGATGGGCGCAACACGCTGCTGTTGTGCCTCTGCTCCCTCCTCCCTGCGGTCAGTGGCTGGCGGCGGACCAGTCCCAGACCTGCTGCTGCTGGCAGTGGCTCCTGCAATGTCGCTGCCTCTCCTGGTGGTGCCTCGCCCTCTACCTCTACCTCTGCCAGTCATTGTGCACTATACAAATACAGTAAAAAAAATAGAAGAGGGCGGGAAAGGGTGTAAACTTTAATAAAGTCTGTGTTGGTGGTGACTTGGTGGTGACTAGTAGTAGTAGTAGGCAGTAGTAGTATGCACACAGGTAACTAAGAAACACCTAGCGTACTACGCTAAAAGTAAGTCGTGCGGCAGACAGTCGGTGACAATTACAATCGGTCACACACAGTCAGACGCAATCAATCAATAGGCTCAGGCAGGCGACAGACAGTCACAGGTCACTCACAACGGATGCTGGTGATGGCCTGTATGTGTTGTAACTCTTATTTATTACACACATTACAGATGATAATAAAATCACACAGTAAAAGTGGAAAAAAAAATAAGTGAATGGGTACTAGTAGACTAGTAGTATAGTAGTAGTCACTAGGTAGTTAAGAAACATGCAGGTAGCTAAGAAACACCTAGCGTACTACGCTACAAGTAAGTCGTGCGGCAGACAGTCGGTGACAATTACAATCGGTCACACACGGTCACGGTCAGACGCAATCAATCAATAGGCTCGGGCAGGCGACAGACAGTCACAGGTCACTCACAACGGATGCTGGTGGTGGCCTGTATGTGTTGTAACTCTTATTTATTACACACACTACAGATGATAATAAAATCACACAGTAACAGTGTTAAAAAAAAATAAGTGAACAGGTACTAGTAGACTAGTAGTATAGTAGTAGACACTAGTAGTAGTATGCACGCACACAGGTAACTAAGAAACACCTAGCGTACTACACTACAAGTAAGTCGTGCGGCAGACAGTCGGTGACAATTACAATCGGTCACACACGGTCAGACACAATCAATCAATAGGCTCTGGCAGGCGACAGACAGTCACAGGTCACTCACAACGGATGCAGGTGGTGGCCTGTATGTGTTGTAACTCTTATTTATTACACACACTACAAATGATAATAAAATCACACAGTAACAGTGGAAAAAAAAATAAGTCAATGGGTACTAGTAGACTAGTAGTATAGTAGTAGTCACAAGTAGTAGTACGCACGCAGGTAGCTAAGAAACACCTAGCGTACTACTAGTGTTGGGCGAACATCTAGATGTTCGGGTTCGGGCCGAACAGGCCGAACATGGCCGCGATGTTCGGGTGTTTGAGCCGAACTCCGAACATAATGGAAGTCAATGGGGACCCGAACTTTCGTGCTTTGTAAAGCCTCCTTACATGCTACATACCCCAAATTTACAGGGTGTGTGCACCTTGGGAGTGGGTACAAGAGGAAAAAAAATTTTGCAAAAAGAGCTTATAGTTTTTGAGAAAATCGATTTTAAAGTTTCAAAGGGAAAACTGTCTTTTAAATGCGGGAAATGTCTGTTTTCTTTGCACAGGTAACATGCTTTTTGTTGGCATGCAGTCATAAATGTAATACAGATGAGAGGTTCCAGGAAAAGGGACCGGTAACGCTAACCCAGCAGCAGCACACGTGATGGAACAGGAGGAGGGCGGCGCAGGAGGAGAAGGCCACGCTTTGAGACACAACAACCCAGGCCTTGCATGAGGACAAGAAGCGTGCGGATAGCAATTGGCTTTTTGTCGGCATGCAGTCATAAATGTAATACAGATGAGAGGTTCCAGGAAAAGGGACCGGTAACGCTAACGCAGAAGAAGCACACATGATGGAACAGGAGGAGGGCGGCGCAGGAGGAGAAGGCTACGCTTTGAGACACAACAACCCAGGCCTTGCATGAGGACAAGAAGCGTGCGGATAGCAATTGGCTTTTTGTCGGCATGCAGTCATAAATGTAATACAGATGAGAGGTTCCAGGAAAAGGGACCGGTAACGCTAACCCAGCAGCAGTACACGTGATGGAACAGGAGGAGGGCGGCGCAGGAGGAGAAGGCCACGCTTTGAGACACAACAACCCAGGCCTTGCATGAGGACAAGAAGCGTGCGGATAGCAATTGGCTTTTTGTCGGCATGCAGTCATAAATGTAATACAGATGAGAGGTTCCAGGAAAAGGGATCGGTGACGCTAATCCAGCAGCAGTACACGTGATGGAACAGGAGGAGGACGGCGCAGGAGGAGAAGGCCACGCTTTGAGACACAACAACCCAGGCCTTGCATGAGGACAAGAAGCGTGCGGATAGCAATTGGCTTTTTGTCGGCATGCAGTCATAAATGTAATACAGATGAGAGGTTCCAGCCAGGAAAAGGGACCGGTAACGCTAACCCAGCAGCAGCACACGTGATGGAACAGAGGAGGGCGGCGCAGGAGGAGAAGGCTACGCTTTGAGACACAACAACCCAGGCCTTGCATGAGGACAAAAAGCGTGCGGATATCAATTGGCTTTTTGTCGGCATGCAGTCATAAATGTAATACAGATGAGAGGTTCCAGGAAAAGGGATCGGTGACGCTAACCCATCACAGATGTTCATTGTTCATGTTACTTGGTTGGGGTCCGGGAGTGTTGCGTAGTCGTTTCCAATCCAGGATTGATTCATTTTAATTTGAGTCAGACGGTCTGCATTTTCTGTGGAGAGGCGGATACGCCGATCTGTGACGATGCCTCCGGCAGCACTGAAACAGCGTTCCGACATAACGCTAGCTGCCGGGCAAGCCAGCACCTCTATTGCGTACATTGCCAGTTCGTGCCAGGTGTCTAGCTTCGATACCCAATAGTTGAAGGGTGCAGATGGATTGTTCAACACAGCTACGCCATCTGACATGTAGTCCTTGACCATCTTCTCCAGGCGATCGGTGTTGGAGGTGGATCTGCTCGCTTGCTGTTCTGTGGGCTGCTGCATGGGTGTCAGAAAATTTTCCTACTCCAAGGACACTGCCGATACCATTCCCTTTTGGGCACTAGCTGTGGCTTGTGTTGTTTGCTGCCCTCCTGGTCGTCCTGGGTTTGCGGAAGTCAGTCTGTCGGCGTACAACTGGCTAGAGGAGGGGGAGGATGTCAATCTCCTCTCTAAAGTCTCCACAAGGGCCTGCTAGTATTCTTCCATTTTGACCTGTCTGACTCTTTCTTCAAGCAGTTTTGGAACATTGTGTTTGTACCGTGGATCCAGAAGGGTATAAACCCAGTAATTGGTGTTGTCCAGAATGCGCACAATGCATGGGTCGCGTTCAATGCAGTCTAGCATGAATTGAGCCATGTGTGCCAGAGTCCTGCCAGAATCCTCATCATCCTCTTGTGAGCGTTGTGATAGTTGTTGTGATGCATCATAGTCGTCACCTTCTTCCTGGTCTGCTTCTGCTGACCATTCGCGCTGAATTGTGGAAGTCGAACGTGCACCACTCTGGCCCTCGTCAGTGGTGGCATGAAATTCCTGCTCCAACTCCAGCTGTTCCTCCTCCTCTTCTTCGTCATAGCTGCTGGGGCCAGCGTTTCCTGAGGCAGATGGCCTGATGTTGGTATCATCACGCTGATCGTTTTCTCCTTCAGATTCCCCCAGTTGCATCATGACAGCTGTTTCCTTGATTTTCAACATTGACTTCTTCAGTAAACACAGCAGTGGTATGGTAATGCTGACTGAAGAGTTGTCACTGCTCACAAGCAACGTGGATTGCTCAAAATTTTGGAGGACTTGGCAGAGGTCCAACATGTTGGCCCAATCGGATCCACAGAAGCTTGGCAGCTGTCCAGATGCGCCTCGGTACTGCGCCGTCATGTACTGGACCACTGCACTCTTCTGCTCGCAAAAGCGGGCTAGCATGTGCAGCGTACAATTCCAGTGTGTAGGGACATTACACAGCAAGCGATGGTGGGGGAGATTGAAGCGCTCCTGCATCTTGGCGAGTGCCCCCGAAGCAGTACTGGAATTTCTACAATGTTTGGCCACTCGTCGCACCTTCAACAGAAGATCGGCCATGCCTGGGTATGTCCTCAGGAACCGCTGAACTACTAGGTTCATCACGTGCGCCAGGCAAGGGATGTGTGTCAGCTTAGCCAACCTTAAAGCGCGAATGAGATTACTCCCATTATCACACACAACCATGCCCGGTTTCTGGTCCAGCGGTGCCAGCCACAAATCCGTCTGTTCCTTTATTCCCCTCCAAATTTCTTCCCCTGTGTGCTGCTTATCCCCAAGGCAGATCAGCTTCAGCAACGCTTGCTGACACATGCCAACAGCTGTGCTGCACTGCTTCCACGATCCTACTGCTGCTGGGTTAGCATTTCCGGATGAGGTACAGCTTTGAGATGCGTTGGAGGAGTAGCAGTCAGAGAGGTAGGTGCTCCTGTTGTTATCCAGTGGGGGGGACGGCGGTGCAGCTGTTTCCGGCGTGGGCAACACCCACGCCGTAGCAGGTGAGGAATCGCTGCCAGGCTCCACAAGGCTCACCCAGTGCGCGGTAAGGGAGATGTATCGACCCTGGCCGAACGCACTCGTCCAGGTGTCAGTGGTGAGGTGAACCTTGCAGGCAACGGCATTCTTCAAGCTTCGGGTTATTTTGCTGACCACGTGCTCATGCAACTCAGGCACTGCAGAGCGCGCAAAGTGGTAGCGGCTGGGAACCACGTAACGTGGGATGGCCACTGACATTATGCCCTTGAAGCTGTTTGTCTCCACCACTCGATATGGCAGCATTTCGCAGGCCAGAAGCTTGGCTATGCTGGCTGTTAGTGCCACGGCCCGGGGGTCATTTGCTGGCAATTTCCTCTTGCGCTCAAGCATCTCCGAGACAGACAACTGAACCGTAGGGCTGCACACTGAACGGCTGTTGGTTGTTGTGTTTGATGAAGACTGGGAGACCTCAAGAGCACTATTCCGGAAAGTGACAGTTTCAGCGTCGTCTGATGTTTGTGAATGTTGTTGTGAACCACGCAATGGCTGGGCTACTGCTGCGGCTGAGGAGGGTCTGGTGGTGAGTCTGGTGACACCAAGGGAGGCAGTGTTGCTGGTACCCTGTCCTGGCGCCCACAGAGTGGGATGTTTGGATACCATGTGGCGGGTCATGCTGGTGGTGGAGAGGTTGTTAATATTTTTCCCCCTGCTCAGGCGGGTCTTGCACACCTTGCAAATCACCATGGTACCATCCTCACTGCAGTCTTCAAAGAAAGGCCAGACTTTGGAGCACCTGCCTTGCTGGCGATTTCTGTATGCGCCTCTTTTGCGTCTCACTTGAACTTCCACACTTGTGGTGCCTGAAATTTCGTGCCGCCTACCTTGTGGCACAAGGCGAACTCGTGCAGCAGTGGGTTCTTCAACAGACTCATCTGTGCTGCTACGACGGCGATGTTCTCCTTCACATACAAAATCTGGGTCTGTGTCCACATTGTCCATACCCTCCTCCTCTTCCATCTCCTCAAACTCGTCATATGTGATTGTGGGCCGCCGCCGTGGAGTAGAGCTCCCCAAAACAACCTCTGCGCAGCTCACTCCAACGTCGTCTTCCAGATCTTCTCGGCCGACCTCCTGCAATTGAAACCCCTCCTGCCCAACTTGCTCTGGGATTTGGGTTTCAAAGTCCTCGGACTCGCCTTGCATTTCAGTGCGCGGTGCATTTCCCACAGTAAATGGTTGTGAATCCGGGCACAACATTTCTGGCTGTTCCATTGACCTTTGAAAGGTGGAAGTTTGTTGGGCTGGGAATAGCTCCAGCGAATACTCCATTGTGTCCTGAGGAAATTCTTCGGACTGGTTATTTGGCAGTTGTGTGCGTGGTGTCGCTGTTGGTTGTGTCAGCTTTGTGCCCACTGGCTCCTTGTAACTGTCTGAGGACTCGGACCTCTTGCGTGATGTGCTGGTGCTGCTTAACCCACTGCTGGACGCTTGAGAGGTCATCCAATTAATTATCTGGTCCTGTTCTTTTGGATTTGTGAGGGTTGATTTCCTGGACAACATGTGCGGTATTGAGTGGGTTTTCTTCGGTGCTCCACTGTGGCCTGTACGTGAACCGTCAGGGGAAACACCTCTTCCCTTGCCCCTCCCTCTTTCACAGGATTTCTTCTTCATTTCACTTATCCTTAAAGTACACGCTGACTGGCAGCAGTACAGTGGCAGTACAGAAATGCTATACAGTGGCGGGTGAACGGTGTACTACTGTTCCCAGCAGAGACACAGAGTGGCAGTAAACACAATGCTATACAGTGGTGGGTGAGCGGTGTACACAGAGTGGCAGTAAACACAATGCTATATAGTGTGGGTGAGCGGTGTACTACTGTTCCCAGCAGCGACACAGAGCACAATGCTATACAGTGGTGGGTGAGCGGTGTACTACTGTTCCCAGCAGCGACACAGAGCACAATGCTATACAGTGGTGGGTGAGCGGTGTACTACTGTTCCCAGCAGCGACACAGAGCACAATGCTATACAGTGGTGGGTGAGCGGTGTACTACTGTTCCCAGCAGCGACACAGAGCATAATGCTATACAGTGGTGGGTGTGCGGTGTACTACTGTTCCCAGCAGCGACACAGAGCACAATGCTATACAGTGGTGGGTGAGCGGTGTAATACTGTTCCCAGCAGCGACACAGAGCACAATGCTATACAGTGGTGGGTGAGCGGTGTACTGCTATTCCCAGCAGCGACACAGAGCACAATGCTATACAGTGGTGGGTGGGTGAGCGGTGTACTACTGTTCCCAGCAGCAACACAGAGCACAATGCTATACAGTGGTGGGTGAGCGGTGTACTACTGTTCCCAGCAGAGACACAGAGTGGCAGTAAACACAATGCTATACAGTGGTGGGTGAGCGGTGTACACAGAGTGGCAGTAAACACAATGCTATATAGTGTGGGTGAGCGGTGTACTACTGTTCCCAGCAGCGACACAGAGCACAATGCTATACAGTGGTGGGTGAGCGGTGTACTACTGTTCCCAGCAGAGACACAGAGCACAATGCTATACAGTGGTGGGTGAGCGGTGTACTACTGTTCCCAGCAGCGACACAGAGCACAATGCTATACAGTGGTGGGTGGGTGAGCGGTGTACTACTGTTCCCAGCAGTGACACAGAGCACAATGCTATAGAGTGGTTGGTGAGCGGTGTACTACTGTTCCCAGCAGAGACACAGAGTGGCAGTAAACACAATGCTATACAGTGGTGGGTGAGCGGTGTACTACTATTCCCAGCAGCGACACAGAGCACAATGCTATACAGTGGTGGGTGAGCGGTGTACTACTGTTCCCAGCAGCAACACAGAGCACACTGCTATACAGTGGTGGGTGAGCGGTGTACTACTGTTCCCAGCAGCGACACAGAGCACAATGCTATACAGTGGTGGGTGAGCGGTGTACTACTGTTCCCAGCAGAGACACAGAGTGGCAGTAAACACAATGCTATACAGTGGTGGGTGGGTGAGCGGTGTACTACTGTTCCCAGCAGCGACACAGAGCACAATGCTATACAGTGGTGGGTGAGCGGTGTACTACTGTTCCCAGCAGAGACAAAGAGTGGCAGTAAACACAATGCTATACAGTGGTGGGTGGGTGAGCGGTGTACTACTGTTCCCAGCAGCGACACAGAGCACAATGCTATACAGTGGTGGGTGAGCGGTGTACTACTGTTCCCAGCAGAGACACAGAGTGGCAGTAAACACAATGCTATACAGTGGTGGGTGAGCGGAGTACTACTATTCCCAGCAGCGACACAGATCACAATGCTATACAGTGGCGGGTGAGCGGTGTACTACAGTTCCCAGCAGAGACACAGAGTGGCAGTAAACACAATGCTATACAGTGGTGGGTGAGCGGTGTACACAGAGTGGCAGTAAACACAATGCTATATAGTGTGGGTGAGCGGTGTACTACTGTTCCCAGCAGCGACACAGAGCACAATGCTATACAGTGGTGGGTGAGCGGTGTACTACTGTTCCCAGCAGAGACACAGAGCACAATGCTATACAGTGGTGGGTGAGCGGTGTACTACTGTTCCCAGCAGCGACACAGAGCACAATGCTATACAGTGGTGGGTGGGTGAGCGGTGTACTACTGTTCCCAGCAGTGACACAGAGCACAATGCTATAGAGTGGTTGGTGAGCGGTGTACTACTGTTCCCAGCAGAGACACAGAGTGGCAGTAAACACAATGCTATACAGTGGTGGGTGAGCGGTGTACTACTATTCCCAGCAGCGACACAGAGCACAATGCTATACAGTGGTGGGTGAGCGGTGTACTACTGTTCCCAGCAGCAACACAGAGCACACTGCTATACAGTGGTGGGTGAGCGGTGTACTACTGTTCCCAGCAGCGACACAGAGCACAATGCTATACAGTGGTGGGTGAGCGGTGTACTACTGTTCCCAGCAGAGACACAGAGTGGCAGTAAACACAATGCTATACAGTGGTGGGTGGGTGAGCGGTGTACTACTGTTCCCAGCAGCGACACAGAGCACAATGCTATACAGTGGTGGGTGAGCGGTGTACTACTGTTCCCAGCAGAGACAAAGAGTGGCAGTAAACACAATGCTATACAGTGGTGGGTGGGTGAGCGGTGTACTACTGTTCCCAGCAGCGACACAGAGCACAATGCTATACAGTGGTGGGTGAGCGGTGTACTACTGTTCCCAGCAGAGACACAGAGTGGCAGTAAACACAATGCTATACAGTGGTGGGTGAGCGGTGTACTACTATTCCCAGCAGCGACACAGATCACAATGCTATACAGTGGCGGGTGAGCGGTGTACTACAGTTCCCAGCAGAGACACAGAGTGGCAGTAAACACAATGCTATACAGTGGTGGGTGAGCGGTGTACACATAGTGGCAGTAAACACAATGCTATATAGTGTGGGTGAGCGGTGTACTACTGTTCCCAGCAGCGACACAGAGCACAATGCTATACAGTGGTGGGTGAGCGGTGTACTACTGTTCCCAGCAGCGACACAGAGCACAATGCTATACAGTGTTGGGTGTGCGGTGTACTACTGTTCCCAGCAGCGACACAGAGCACAATGCTATACAGTGGTGGGTGGGTGAGCGGTGTACTACTGTTCCCAGCAGCGACACAGAGCACAATGCTATACAGTGGTGGGTGAGCGGTGTACTACTGTTCCCAGCAGAGACACAGAGTGGCAGTAAACACAATGCTATACAGTGGTGGGTGAGCGGTGTACTACTATTCCCAGCAGCGACACAGAGCACAATGCTATACAGTGGCGGGTGAGTGGTGTACTACTGTTCCCAGCAGAGACACAGAGTGGCAGTAAACACAATGCTATATAGTGTGGGTGAGCGGTGTACTACTGTTCCCAGCAGCGACACAGAGCACAATGCTATACAGTGGTGGGTGAGCGGTGTACTACTGTTCCCAGCAGAGACACAGAGCACAATGCTATACAGTGGTCAGTGAGCGGTGTACTACTGTTCCCAGCAGCGACACAGAGCACAATGCTATACAGTGGTGGGTGGGTGAGCGGTGTACTACTGTTCCCAGCAGCGACACAGAGCACAATGCTATACAGTGGTGGGTGAGCGGTGTACTACAGTTCCCAGCAGAGACACAGAGTGGCAGTAAACACAATGCTATACAGTGGTGGGTGGGTGAGTGGTGTACTACTGTTTCCAGCAGCGACACAGAGCACAATGCTATACAGTGGTGGGTGAGCGGTGTACTACTGTTCCCAGCAGAGACACAGAGTGGCAGTAAACACAATGCTATACAGTGGTGGGTGAGCGGTGTACTACTATTCCCAGCAGCGACACAGAGCACAATGCTATACAGTGGCGGGTGAGCGGTGTACTACTGTTCCCAGCAGAGACACAGAGTGGCAGTAAACACAATGCTATACAGTGGTTGGTGAGCGGTGTACACAGAGTGGCAGTAAACACAATGCTATATAGTGTGGGTGAGCGGTGTACTACTGTTCCCAGCAGCGACACAGAGCACAATGCTATACAGTGGTGGGTGAGCGGTGTACTACTGTTCCCAGCAGCGACACAGAGCACAATGCTATACAGTGTTGGGTGAGCGGTGTACTACTGTTCCCAGCAGCGACACAGAGCACAATGCTATACAGTGGTGGGTGGGTGAGCGGTGTACTACTGTTCCCAGCAGCGACACAGATCACAATGCTATACAGTGGCGGGTGAGCGGTGTACTACAGTTCCCAGCAGAGACACAGAGTGGCAGTAAACACAATGCTATACAGTGGTGGGTGAGCGGTGTACACATAGTGGCAGTAAACACAATGCTATATAGTGTGGGTGAGCGGTGTACACATAGTGGCAGTAAACACAATGCTATATAGTGTGGGTGAGCGGTGTACTACTGTTCCCAGCAGAGACACAGAGCACAATGCTATACAGTGGTGGGTGAGCGGTGTACTACTATTCCCAGCAGCGACACAGAGCACAATGCTATACAGTGGTGGGTGAGCGGTGTACTACTGTTCCCAGCAGCAACACAGAGCACACTGCTATACAGTGGTGGGTGAGCGATGTACTACTGTTCCCAGCAGCGACACAGAGCACAATGCTATACAGTGGTGGGTGAGCGGTGTACTACTGTTCCCAGCAGAGACACAGAGTGGCAGTAAACACAATGCTATACAGTGGTGGGTGGGTGAGCGGTGTACTACTGTTCCCAGCAGCGACACAGAGCACAATGCTATACAGTGGTGGGTGAGCGGTGTACTACTGTTCCCAGCAGAGACAAAGAGTGGCAGTAAACACAATGCTATACAGTGGTGGGTGGGTGAGCGGTGTACTACTGTTCCCAGCAGCGACACAGAGCACAATGCTATACAGTGGTGGGTGAGCGGTGTACTACTGTTCCCAGCAGAGACACAGAGTGGCAGTAAACACAATGCTATACAGTGGTGGGTGAGCGGTGTACTACTATTCCCAGCAGCGACACAGATCACAATGCTATACAGTGGCGGGTGAGCGGTGTACTACAGTTCCCAGCAGAGACACAGAGTGGCAGTAAACACAATGCTATACAGTGGTGGGTGAGCGGTGTACACATAGTGGCAGTAAACACAATGCTATATAGTGTGGGTGAGCGGTGTACTACTGTTCCCAGCAGCGACACAGAGCACAATGCTATACAGTGGTGGGTGAGCGGTGTACTACTGTTCCCAGCAGCGACACAGAGCACAATGCTATACAGTGTTGGGTGTGCGGTGTACTACTGTTCCCAGCAGCGACACAGAGCACAATGCTATACAGTGGTGGGTGGGTGAGCGGTGTACTACTGTTCCCAGCAGCGACACAGAGCACAATGCTATACAGTGGTGGGTGAGCGGTGTACTACTGTTCCCAGCAGAGACACAGAGTGGCAGTAAACACAATGCTATACAGTGGTGGGTGAGCGGTGTACTACTATTCCCAGCAGCGACACAGAGCACAATGCTATACAGTGGCGGGTGAGTGGTGTACTACTGTTCCCAGCAGAGACACAGAGTGGCAGTAAACACAATGCTATATAGTGTGGGTGAGCGGTGTACTACTGTTCCCAGCAGCGACACAGAGCACAATGCTATACAGTGGTGGGTGAGCGGTGTACTACTGTTCCCAGCAGAGACACAGAGCACAATGCTATACAGTGGTCAGTGAGCGGTGTACTACTGTTCCCAGCAGCGACACAGAGCACAATGCTATACAGTGGTGGGTGGGTGAGCGGTGTACTACTGTTCCCAGCAGCGACACAGAGCACAATGCTATACAGTGGTAGGTGAGCGGTGTACTACAGTTCCCAGCAGAGACACAGAGTGGCAGTAAACACAATGCTATACAGTGGTGGGTGGGTGAGTTGTGTACTACTGTTTCCAGCAGCGACACAGAGCACAATGCTATACAGTGGTGGGTGAGCGGTGTACTACTGTTCCCAGCAGAGACACAGAGTGGCAGTAAACACAATGCTATACAGTGGTGGGTGAGCGGTGTACTACTATTCCCAGCAGCGACACAGAGCACAATGCTATACAGTGGCGGGTGAGCGGTGTACTACTGTTCCCAGCAGAGACACAGAGTGGCAGTAAACACAATGCTATACAGTGGTTGGTGAGCGGTGTACACAGAGTGGCAGTAAACACAATGCTATATAGTGTGGGTGAGCGGTGTACTACTGTTCCCAGCAGCGACACAGAGCACAATGCTATACAGTGGTGGGTGAGCGGTGTACTACTGTTCCCAGCAGCGATACAGAGCACAATGCTATACAGTGTTGGGTGAGCGGTGTACTACTGTTCCCAGCAGCGACACAGAGCACAATGCTATACAGTGGTGGGTGGGTGAGCGGTGTACTACTATTCCCAGCAGCGACACAGAGCACAATGCTATACAGTGGTGGGTGAGCGGTGTACTACTGTTCCCAGCAGAGACACAGAGTGGCAGTAAACACAATGCTATACAGTGTGGGTGAGCGGTGTACTACTATTCCCAGCAGCGACACAGAGCACAATGCTATACAGTGGTGGGTGGGTGAGCGGTGTACTGCTATTCCCAGCAGCGACACAGAGCACAATGCTATACAGTGGTGGGTGAGCGGTGTACTACTGTTCCCAGCAGAGACACAGAGTGGCAGTAAACACAATGCTATATAGTGTGGGTGAGCGGTGTACTACTGTTCCCAGCAGCAACACAATGACTTGGGGGACCCTGGCTAGCCTGGCTGGATAGAGAACTACCCTGCCTGCCTACCCAAAGCTAAACCCACAGACAAATGGCGGAGAAATGATGTGGATCGGGTATTTATTTACCCGAACCACGTGACCCGTTCGGCCAATCAGAGCGCGTTGGGGTCCGAACCACGTGACCCGTTCGGCCAATCACATCACTTAGTTCGGCCATATGGCCGAACGGTTTGGCCGAACACCATCAGGTGTTCGGCCGAACTCGAACATCACCCGAACAGGGTGATGTTCTGCAGAACCCGAACAGTGGCGAACACTGTTCGCCCAACACTACGTACTACGCTACAAGTAAGTCGTGCGGCAGACAGTCGGTGACAATTACAATCGGTCACACACGGTCAGGCGCAATCAATCAATAGGCTCGGGCAGGCGACAGACAGTCACAGGTCACTCACAATGGATGCTGGTGGTGGCCTGTATGTGTTGTAACTCTTATTTATTACACACACTACAGATGATAATAAAATCACACAGTAAAAGTGGAAAAAAAACAAGTGAATGGGTACTAGTAGACTAGTAGTATAGTAGTAGTCACTAGTAGTAGTACGCACGCAGGTAGCTAAGAAACACCTAGCGTACTACGCTACAAGTAAGTCGTGCGGCAGACAGTCGGTGACAATTACAATCGCTCACACACGGTCAGACGCAATCAATCAGTAGGCTCGGGCAGGCGACAGACAGTCACAGGTCACTCACAACGGATGCTGTTGGTGGCCTGTATGTGTTGTAACTCTTATTTATTACACACACTACAGATGATAATAAAATCACACAGTAAAAGTGAAAAAAATAAATAAGTGAACGGGTACTAGTAGACTAGTAGTATAGCAGTAGACACTAGTAGTAGTACGCATGCACGCACGCAGGTAACTAAGAAACACCTAGCGTACTACGCTACAAGTAAGTCGTGTGGCAGACAGCCAGTGACAATTACAACAATCGCTCACACACGGTCAGACGCAATCAATCAATAGGCTCGGGCAGGCGACAGACAGTCACAGGTCACTCTCAACGGATGCTGGTGGTGGCCTGTATGTGTTGTAACTCTTATTTATTACACACACTACAGATGATAATAAAATCACACAGTAAAAGTGAAAAAAAAAATAAGTGAACGGGTACTAGTAGACTAGTAGTTGTAAGGAAACGCGGAAAAGCTGCCACAAGTGCTCAGTATGAGGCGGCTGTTTCCGCGTCCAACATGGTGGCACAACGTGAGGAAACCGCCGCATGCTGCATGGGCAGAGCGGTGGTGTCCGCATTGGATGTGGCGGATTGTGCACATAACAATGCTACTGACACTGTGGTTGGACGCAGGGAAGCCGCCGCTTGCTTGGAGAGCAGCGCGGTGGCTCCCGCGCCCGAATCAGCGGATACATTGAAAAATATGTCTGGTGTGGCTGGGACTGCTAGTCCACACAGGTTCAGAAGGACGCGCGCACGCGCTGAGAGGCAGAGCTTATATGACAGCCAGAGAAGAGTCAGCTGACCAAGCTGGTCAGCTGACATTTTCACCACCTTCCATTGGTCCAGCACTTAGGGGTGGCGCTGGAGAGCGCTATAGTATATATACTGGATGCTGGTCATTTCTCTGGCATCTGGCGTTGCGATCACTACGTGGTAGCACTCAGACCTTGTCAGTATCTGTGTTCTAGCTCAGTTTCCAAAGGTGTTGATGATCAAGGAACTCTCACCGTAGCGTTAGGAATATTGTATTGTATTATTTGTTATGACCTTCTGCCTGCCTGACCCTTCTTCTGATTCCTGATTCTGTACCTTGCTATTTTGATATCCTGTTGCCAAACTCTGCTCGTTCCTGGACTCTGTATCTGCCTCCTGATTCTGTACCTTGCCATTCTGATACTCCGTTGCCAAACTCTGCATGTTCATTGGATTCCGTATCTGTCTCCTGATTCCGTATCTTATCTGTCTGTGTGTTTACGACCTGGCTTGCCCGACCTCGAGAACTGACCTTACTGTTAGAGGCAGTTCCCAGATATGTTAGTGACACCTCTTCTCTGGTGTCACTCTCACTCTGTCCTTCCCACTTCCAGCCTGACTCCTCTCACGGGAGAGTCCAGGTTAGTGGAAGGAACTTGTCTCTTGTGCAGTACTTGTACTGCCTCGCCCCTGCCCCTCAGGTGCAATACTCAAAGTATTACTGTTACACCAAAACACTCTTATCTCTCAGGTGTCCAGAGGTTAGAATATATATCTGATTATCGGTGATACTGCAGATCATCAATAATCGGGTATATTCTGCATTCTCGGTGATACTGCAGATCACCGGTAATCAGACCCTCTCTGTGTTACGCCGATCATTACAGTAGTATAGTAGTAGACACTAGTAGTAGTACGCACGCACGCAGGTAACTAAGAAACACCTAGCGTACTATGTTACAAGTAAGTCGTGCGGCAGACAGTCGGTGACAATTACAACAATCGGTCACACACGGTCAGACGCAATCAATCAATAGGCTCGGGCAGGTGACAGACAGTCACAGGTCAGGTCACTCACAACGGATGCTGTTGGTGGCCTGTCACAGTCAGTAACTAACTAACACAGTACTGAAACTAATAAAGTAACAGACTACAGCAGTAATAATGAACTAAACTAGTACTACTAAGTACACAACTAACTAGAATCCCTAACCTACCTAAGCTAGTAGTAGGCTAAGGCTACCTAGGCTAGCAGACCTAGCCTGCGCACAGACTAACACTAGCCTAGCACAGTATACACTATACACTAGCTGACTAAAATCAATCAAAATACTAGCTAACTATATAAGACAACAATAAATGTGTTTAGGAGGTGTTTAGGAAGCAAAATGCTAGGTTTAGCAGTGAAAAGCACTAGCTCAGACACAGCACAGCACTGGAGAATCTCTCAGTACCAGCAGCAGTCACACAAGTGCGTGGCTCCGCAACATGGCCGCCGCCTTATATAGAGGAGGGGAGGGCCAGGCTCCCCTCCTCTGATTGGTTGCTAGGGTTGCCAGGTCCTTGGCAGGAGGACTTCTGATTGGCCCAATCACGTCATCCTCGAATCCCGAAGCTGAACCCGAACCCACAGCTCCATCCGGCCGAATTTGAGTGCGCACATTCGGCAGGCTTCGTATTCAGGTTCGGCTCCGATTGCAGCAATCGGGTTCGGGTTCGCATGCGGCAAACCTCAAAAAACACCCGAATTCTTCTGAGCAACCCTGCTCGAGTTGGCTTATACTCACCATTGGCATGCTGATCCCTCGTTGTGTACCTCTGATAATGACCTGTTCCCTGATCAGAGATGATGCCGCCAGGGTCACGCAGCATGATCTGGGAATATCCTATTACCTGTCCCCAAACCTTTACCCACTCACCAAACTTCCTCACAAAAATACAAAGGACTACCATTGACGTGGAGAAAATAGGCCAATGCAGCCCAATTTATTGAACAATATTTTAATATAAAACAATTCTTAATAACCTAAGAAGTATAAACCTTGCAGGACAAGGAACCCCGGAAGCTAACAAACGTAGGTAATGCAACTATATATATAACCGGCCCCCAGCCGCAAACTCCGGCTCAGGGACAGCTGCATACCCTTACTAACCTCTTTCAGATGACGGATACCCTGAGAAATTCACCCGCGTGAATTCCTCCAATAATTAACCACCGTCCTCCGGGCTCCCTGCCCCGCCAGCTGCAATGACAACCAACTAAAACTTTCTAACTAAGGGAGGGTGGGAGGGAACTTTCTCCTGTGATCTCCTCTCGTTCTGGCTCCTCCCCTTCCGCTGACACCCTTCCTGTCCTCAGCCACTGCTGTCCGACCCGCCTTCCCTCTGACTCAGGTCGCCTGGCCAAGCCCACCCAGAAATTAACCCCTTCCTTTCCTGACAGAAGGTCTATCCCTATCATGGGAGGCCTTCCTCAGCTCCTGCTCTCGCCTATCCAGGCCCTTCTTGATCTGGGAATATCCCATTACCTGTCCCCAAACCTTTACCCACTCACCAAACTTCCTCACAAAAATACAAAGGACTACCATTGACGTGGAGAAAATAGGCCAATGCAGCCCAATTTATTGAACAATATTTTAATATAAAACAATTCTTAATAACCTAAGAAGTATAAACCTTGCAGGACAAGGAACCCCGGAAGCTAACAAACGTAGGTAATGCAACTATATATATAACCGGCCCCCAGCCGCAAACTCCGGCTCAGGGACAGCTGCATACCCTTACTAACCTCTTTCAGATGACGGATACCCTGAGAAATTCACCCGCGTGAATTCCTCCAATAATTAACCACCGTCCTCCGGGCTCCCTGCCCCGCCACCACAAACAAGGGAGAAACCTCACCCTTGTGCAGCCCACAAACGGAGCCCCCGCTGAATACCACCCTCTAAAGCCAGGGACCACAAATCTGTACCTATGGCGTTGAGGTGTACTCCATCACGCCTAAGAAACAAATCTAAATCCTCCTCTAAATCTTCGTGTCTCACTGCCACCCCCCCATTCCTAACCACAAACCGGGACACCTCCCTGTTCAGCTTCTTGCGAGCTCGATTAATTTTGTCAACGGACCGAGCCAACCTCCAATGGCTTCTGCCAATAATCTCAGACCACACTATAATTGTTCGTGGGAAAGTCAACCGCATCCTCATGAAATCACATTTTATATCTTGTATAATCTGCCTCGTGGTCCTTGAGGCCAGATCATTCCCACCGACATGGAGAACCAGTACCTCAGGGGCCCTGTCCAGGGCCACGAATCTCTGCAGTTCTGGCAATACCTTGGCCCATTGCATGCCTGGAATTCCGATCCACCGGACAGTTGCAGTCGCTCTCGGGATACCCAACTGCCGGCCGTCCGGCCGCACAGCGGCTCTGCGTGCACCCCATGCGACATATGAGTGGCCGAAATTCCAAACCAAGATTGGAGGAGCTGGGTTATCTGAAATAAACAAAAACTGAACAACTAACATAATACCTAACACTAGTTTACCTCCCCTTCACTGACCCATCATACCAACTGTGGCCTGACGTACAACTGGAATCTAGCTGATTCCCATCTTCCTATGCTCTTAATCTGATCATCTCGAAGCCCCCATCTGGCCGCCTCCGTGGCCGCTCCTATCCTAAATGAGTGCGATGCAAACTCGGCCGCAACAAGGCCCAAGCTGCTCAATGTTTTCCTAAACACCGCCACAAACTGGTATTTTGTCAATGGCACCCCATCTGCGTGACACAGCCATGAACCACCCGTCCGGGGGCGCACCCTCAAAAACTGACCCACCACCGCCACTGGACAACCCACTGATCCTTCCACGGGGAACAACGTGATCTTCCGGCCCCCGCCTAACTGATCTGTCTTTGATCTACGCAACTGCACCTCCACTCCTGTCTCCGACCATGCCACATCCCCTTCCAAGAAGCCACCCACCCCTCTTTTGTTGGGGCTCACTAATTCACTCACCCTGAAAGCCCCGAAAAATGCCAATACAAAAGCAGCACTAAATAACAAAACCTCGTATGGGGAACTACATATCTCTCCCAGCTTCCCCAAAATTGAAATCAACAGGCCAAATGTAACTGGGCGCCTAGTATCCTTGGGGGCTACTACTTGTCTCCTCAAACCTCTCAATGCCATGCGAACTCTGAAATCTTTAGTAACATCAGTTAAACCCTGAACTTTGAAATAAAACGATAATGCAGCCAAATTTTTTGCTATTACCCCCGGGGTGATCCCCGCAACCCCTTTTTCCGCCATGAATTTCAGCAACAAAAACAACCTTTCCTCATCTGCTTGGCAACCTCCAACTTGTCGCCACGACTCCTCCCATTGCGTCCACACCGCTGAATACGCTGCCCAGGTTGATGCTGACAATGATTGAGAAATCCAAACTCCTATTGTCCCACGGGTATCTTCCATAAGGCCGGAGGGCAGGAAGCCCCCTGCCGTTCTGCTCCCGGGACGAGGGTCCAAAATCTCTGCCATTGGAATCGAGAAAGAGCGTCAGCCACTTCATTCTCTACTCCAGGCAAATGGACTGCAAACATCAACATGTTGAATCTCAAACATCTTAACACCAACTGACGCAGTACTCTCACCACCGGAGGTGATGATGCCGTCAAACTATTGATTGCCTGCACCACACCCATATTGTCGCAATTAAATCGGATTCTCCTATTCCTCAACAAAGGTCCCCACAGCTCAACCGCCACCAAGATAGGGAATAATTCTAACAGTATCAAATTTTTCGTCAGGCCTAACGGTTCCCATGTTTCAGGCCAGGCCTCGGCGCACCACTTACCCGAGAAGAACGCCCCGAAGCCCAGAGATCCTGCGGCGTCCGTAAATAACTCCAAGTCATGGTTTGCGAGAGCTTCCTCCATCCACATAGAACGGCCATTAAAGTCAGCCAGGAATACCAACCACATACGCAAGTCCTCCTTGTGCTCTGCCACCAACCGGATCCTATGGTGCGGGGACGCAACGCCTGCTGTAGCCCTTGCCAAACGTCGGCAGAAAATACGCCCCATGGGCATAATTCTGCACGCAAAGTTCAGCTTACCGAGAAGCGACTGAAGCTCTCGCAAGGTGATCTTTTTTGAACCGAGCGTCCTGGTAATAGTGAGACGCAAGTCATCCACCTTATCACCAGGCAGCCTGCACTCCATGGCGACCGAGTCGATGACAATCCCCAAAAACTTGATTGTAGTCTGTGGGCCTTCGGTCTTTTCTTCTGCTAAGGGTATGCCAAACTGCGCACACACCTGGCGCATGGAGGCCAGCAGGTAAGCGCATTTAGCTAGAGCCTGCCCCCCGATAAAAAGAAAGTCATCCAAATAATGAATGACTGACTTTAACCCTGACACTTCTTTGACCACCCATTCTACAAACGAACTAAAGCGCTCGAAGTAAGAACAGGATATGGAGCACCCCATCGGGAGGCAGCAGTCTACGTACAGGTGTGACTCCCAAAAGCAGCCCAGCAAGCGAAAACTATCTGGATGCACAGGAAGCAACCGAAAGGCTGCTTCCACATCAGCTTTAGCCAGCAAAGCCCCTTTTCCTGTCCTTTTGACCAGCCGGACTGCTGAGTCAAATGACGTATAAACAACCGATGAAGCCTCGGGATCTATACCGTCATTGACCGAAAAACCTCTCGGATGAGAAAGATGATGAATCAGCCTGTACGATCCTGGGTCCTTTTTTGGGACTAAACCTAGTGGAGATACCACCAAGTCAGTAATCGGGGATTCTGAAAAAGGGCCTGCCATGCGGCCCAACTCCACCTCCTTCCGTAATTTGGCAGAAACAACCTCTGGGCGTAACATAACAGACTTTAAATTGCGATAAGGCGGATGAGAACCTGGGACACCTGAACTAGGAATATGAAAACCCTCCGCAAAGCCCTTACGCAGAAAATCCGCATCTGCCGCATCCGGATACCTACTTAGATATCGCTCCATCCTTTCCACCATCACTGGAGTCCTCCCTTTTGTTTGCAGCATCTGCGGAACGACCTTTGTTTTGCTTATAGCACCTGGTATGGGCATGGCTTCCACCACAGGATGAGCATTCATGCTTGAACCTGCACGAACTTCCGAATCTGCATGCCCCCTCATTAAACTTCCAGCACACTCCTGGCTTCTTATTAGCCGGCTGCCCAGCTGACCCTGAGCTGCCGGAAGCTCCCTGAAAGGGCTGATTGCTCTTAGTCCCGGGGATCATCAACTGCATCCACATGCCTATGTCTTTCTGATCCCACCTGATCGTTGGGCGAATCGCTTTACACTGCCTAAAATGTTCATCATAGCGCAGCCATGCTGAACCTCCGTATAACCTGTGGGCCTCCGCTATACATTCCTGGTAACAAAAAAGGGACGAGCAACACTCGGGTTGCTTCTCCCCCAGTACACTGGCATATATGGAAAAAGCCTGTGACCAGTTTTGGAACGTCCGGGGAATGAGTCGGTACCTCCTACGTTCCTCCTCCTCTTTTTTACTCTCGTCGGGCTTGACCCGATCCAAGTTAAACTTACCCAATTGCAGTAACGAGAAGATCTCGATATACTCACCCTTCCAAATTTTTTCCCTAACTTCCTGTTTTAAATGCAAACCCAACGGTCCAGAAAAGCAAAGATAAACCTCCCCTTTTGCTGCGTCTGCCAGCCGCACCGTATCCATTTCCTTATCCTTTGGGGCATTCTGCGCCGGGGCAGTGACCACCGCGTTGGTAACCACATTCCCCCCAGGCTGCGTAACCCCACCAGCTGGCACTAGTGCTGTGGACCCTCCCACACCCGAAGGAATCCATGCTGCCACAGGTGACTGCTCAGAGGCCCCCTGGGTCCGACTAGGCCCCTGTAAGGCATCTCTGATGCCGACAAGCAGGGTATTAATGAGGGATAATGCCGATGATGAGCTGTCCCCTAAGCCTGTAGTAACTGCTGACTGTGCTACAGACAGTGATCCCCCACTGCTACTCGCCCCACTAGCACTCTCCCCCCCCCTCACTAGCACATCACCCCTGTTATCATCATTTACAACATTTCCAACAAGGTTGCTCTCACCTGGCTGCACCGGACGTGGGTCCCGATCAGCCGACCCTCTTGGCCTTGCCGCCTCGAACCGACCACCATTTCCATCCGATCTCCCGGAAGCAGCGACCGCAGGGGAAGCGGCCCTGTTGTTACTCCTGCGCCTTTCACTTTCCAGTCGCCTCTCACCAGACCCCTCAGATTGGCGATCCCCATCTCGAGCCGACTGACCACGAAGTGATTCATTGCGCCCAGACCGTCCTCTGCTACCCGATGCTGTTTCCTGACGAGGTGGTGACGGAGAAGATGACCTGCCATGCCCGGCAGCCGCACTCCGTATGCTGCTATCAGAGCTACTGGACCTTGGCCTGCAAGCTTGCTTCCCCTTAGCAGCTGTCACCTTCTTCCCAGACCCCGGATTGGAGTCCTTCTTTGATCGCTTGGACTGCCTGGGTGTAGGGGCATCCGCCGCACGCTGCCGCCTCCCCTTAGTATCCTTCTGACCACTTCGCCTGTTTGAAGCTGCCGCTCCGCTCTGCTTGGGGTCACCTCTGCGCTGTTTGCCGCCACTAGGCCCCATACCGCTTGGGCCCGCCACCTCCTGGTCTCCTTGTGGTCGCTTACTCCCAGCCCCTTTGCTCCCAGCCGCGCTATTCTTCCTTGCTGGGGGGGCTGTAGTAGCTTGTCCCGGGCTACCTCCTCTCCTCTGACCTGCTGGGGAAGCGCTGGGACTCAGCCGCTCCGGCGGCCTGGAGATGCGTGCACTGACCCGCCCGGCTTGTTCGCTGGCTGCGCCCTCCGTCCTCTCCGCAATCTGCTGTGCCACCCATTCAGGTCCTCTAGCCGCTGCCTCGCTCCGCAGCATTGCCATCAGGCTGTCTAACTCCTCCATCACGGTGTTGTAAGCAGGAGAACACACAGGGAAGCCAACTTTCTCCTGTGATCTCCTCTCGTTCTGGCTCCTCCCCTTCCGCTGACACCCTTCCTGTCCTCAGCCACTGCTGTCCGACCCGCCTTCCCTCTGACTCAGGTCGCCTGGCCAAGCCCACCCAGAAATTAACCCCTTCCTTTCCTGACAGAAGGTCTATCCCTATCATGGGAGGCCTTCCTCAGCTCCTGCTCTCGCCTATCCAGGCCCTTCTTCATCAACAACATCTGGCAGCAAACTTTTTTTTTTCTTATTGAATTCAATACAATAACCTGTGGGGGATTCTGAAGACGGACACAGGACAGGTAATGTATAAATGCACGCACAGGGGGGTACATTTATACTGCAGTGCACGCAGACGATTCCTATGAGATTTCAATCTGAAAATGATCAAGAATCGCCCTGTGGTGTATGGGCAGTTGACAGATCTCTCTCTAATCAGATTCGATTACAAGAGATCTGTCTCTTGGTCAAATCTGCACATCATCACTAGATTTTGGGGAGTAATTTTAAAATTTAGTTTTTATTTTATTTTGTGTTTTAAGCTTTCATTATACTCAAAATGTGTACTAGACCCTTGCTTGACACATCATGGTAAGTTACAGGAAAAAAAGTTATGAAAATTAATTGGATCACTTTTTGCACAGAAATCCTGGGGGAATTGAACACCAGGGAGGTTGATGTGGCTCTATGGGATTAATGTGGCTTTAATGGAATAAAGTGTCTACTCTACACTTAGAGCACTCCATTCCTTTATTTACTGCTCACACTTCCCCTACATGTGAGGACCTGCGTGATTCAAGACTAAGGAGAGGGTGAAGTTATAATTTTGTTGCTGAGACTAGAAAGAACCAAGTATTTGATCCAGGCAATATCACATATGCTTGATTTACAACCTTATAAACATGGGTTATGCACTATGTAGTTGAAAATTATAAAAATGCATAACAAAATAAAATAAATATAAAAAAAAGTGTTACTGTTACCTGTCCTTGTGCGTTTGTGACAAGTTGTCCAGTAACACCTTGCAGATTGGCTAGTGCATTTCCAAAGGCCTGTGAACTTGCAATTGAGCCCATGGTAGCTGCTGCTGCTGCTGCAGCCCGGTTCACCAAGGGATTATTAACAATCTAAAAAGGAAACATTTTTTTTGTTAATTTAAATTAATTTTTGAATTATTTAGGTAAGTTAATTAATTAAACTGTCAACTTTAATTCTAAAGTATGAACTTAGTATATAATATATCATTATATCAGAAGTTTCATCAAGCATGCTAAATGGCATTACCTTTGTCGGTATCGGTTGAAAAGGGCGCCTGAGCTGCCTGTATGAAAAGGGTGCCGCCATAGACATCAATGTTATTTCTGGAAATATGAGCTACAAGGTGTAGAAAAGGGCGCCCGAGTTTTGATATAGGCTACAAGCGGGCGCCCCTTTGTAGCCCATATTTTTTCGGCTACAAGGTTTTCGACTACAAAAGGACGCCCCTTTGTAACCCATATTTTTCGGCTACAAGGTTTTCGGCTACAGTAGGGCACCCCTTTTTAGCCCATATTTTTTATTCGGCCGAGTTTTGATATAGGCTACAGGCGCTGGAAGACGAATTATTTCATTCCCCCACTATCCATGGCGGCCTGGAGGGGAATTAGTAATTAACACATCCCAGACTTTTTTTGTAGCCAACGTTTTTATATGGGCTACAAGCGCTGGAAGCCGAATTATTTCATTCCCCCACTATCCATGGCGGCCTGGAGGGGGAATAGTAATTAACACGTCCCGGAGTTTTTTTGTAGCCGACGTTTTTATATGGGCTACACTAGGCGCCTTTTTTGTAGCCGAAGTTTTTATATGGGTGTAATGATCGGCTCTGCTGTCTGCACAGGCAGACAGCTGTTTGAACATTCTTTAGGTCTGAATGCTACAGGTCTCTGGAAAAGAGACCTGTCTTCACTTTGCAAGTTTCAGAGTTGCTCTGCTGGTGAGGAATTTGCATACACTTGTCATGCACATTGCTTAGCTGTTTCCTCTGATGGCTTGCAGTATAAAAACCATTTCTTCCCAGAATTCCTTGCTGGTCATGATGGTTTGTTCCTGCTAACTCTCCTGGAGTATCAGCCGTGCTATTGTTTGCTAAGATTATCTTAGAGTAATTCCTTGGGACTGCACTAGGCATCCCTTCTAGCGCAGTCAGGTTGTATTATCTCTTTTGCCTTGTTCTGTTTATCTGTTGCGATTGTCTTGTCACCAGCGGCGGTCGACAGGAAATCGTTCTGCCTGTACCCTGTCTTAGGGGTGCTAGCCAGAGCAGCGGTTGCTACTGGTAGCCCTATCTGTTTGTCTGTCTGGACCACATCCGCTCTAGCGGCAGTGGCGGTGGGTCCTTCTGTGCTCTGTCTGGGAGTGTAGGCCAGAGCTGCGGTTGCTGCTGGCTGCTCCTTCTGTCTGTCTTGTCTGGTACGAACGCTTGCTGTAGGCTCGGTGAGGTAACCGTTTAGCAAGCGTTCGCGTTTTCTATTTCGTGTTTGTGTTACATTGGTTAGTTAGGGTGGCACGCTTATCACTGGGCACCTAACGCGCGGTGATCGTGTCTTAAACGCGTTTGCTGTTGCGAATGAGTGCGGTGTTCGCGTTTAGCTAGCGTTGTTATTTTCCTTGATGTTCTGATCGTTGTTATTTGCTATGTCTTTCTTGCTACACTATGTCTTTCTTGCTGTCTAATTCGGTCTTGTGTCACTATTGGCAATCGCCACTCTTGCGGTTGCGTTCCCACTTCGGTTCCGTTGTTGTGTGTTCACCGTCGCTGGGTGGCGACTAGATTGGTGGACACACATACATTCTGTCTCTGTGCTCTCTCTCTTTAAGGGCTATCTTGCCCTGCATTGCTTCAACTCGTACAATTCCCATCTGGCATCTGTGGCCGTGCAGAGGCTGTGTTCGTCCATCTGCCGGTGGGAATTGCCCTCTACAGGTGCATGGCACCCAAGCTGGGTTCTGTCAAATTCCACGCTTGTGGAGATTTCCTCATTGTCGGCGCGCATCCTGTGCGCTGACCACAGAAATAATTCCGCAATCGTTACAGTATGACCAGCCAAACCGAAATTCCCAGTGTAGAGGGAATGTTCGATTTGCCTCAGGTTTCATTGCCCAAGGCAAAAGCATATGTGGACCCTATTGTGGGCAGAATTATACATTATATTAAAGCTGTAAGAAAGTCCATGCCTGTTTCTGATCCCAACCCGTATGTTTCTTTGATACAGGGTTGTTTGAGCCTCCATTCGATTCGTGGGAGATTGGGGCTTTGATTGAGGAGCTTGAGTTTGACTGGAAGGCGTTTTGCGATTTTTACATCGCAAAAAGCGTTGTGATTCTTAATGCTTGTATTGATTCTGTGTGCTCTTTGATTGAATCTGATGAATGTGACGAATGTTTTGTGGATCCAGTGATTTGTGTGTGGCAGACGATTTTGGATGAATTGCACACACACCAACCCATTGACTCCAATAAAGAGACACCGTTATCAGATGATTGTTCCTGCCTTTCTGGGGTAAAGCGGGTGAGTTTGGACACTGTGCGATCTGAAATGAGTGGGTGTACTACTGTGGTGGACACCTGTGTGAATTCTGAAAGATTCTCTCCTGCTTGTGTGGAGTTTGAATCTGCGCGGTCTGATGCCTGTTTCTCAGATGTTCCGGCAGATTATGATCAATATGATTGTGTCAGTTTTGTAAAAGATGTGTTGGATCCCTTGTCATTTAAAAACAGATTTTTTTTTCTCCCAGTGTTTCTGTCTTGAACACCTTGCAGTCTGCTCCACAGATTGCGGAGGCTTGCGCTTTGGAAGCCTCAGTTTCACAACCTAAAGCGATCTTGGATTCACAAATTTTGCATTTTGTCTCCTCGGATTCGACATTGTTAGCCGTGTCTAGGGGTGAGGCAGTGCTTTGGTTTTGCGAATCTGATACTGAGGAAAGTAATGACTTTCCACCCTTTACTCTGGATGAGTCAATATTACCTTGCAATGAACCTCCTGCAGGGAGCCCAGAGGCTCCTCTAGGTATTGCAGCTAATTGCATCTGTTGTTCTGCCATTTCAGAATTGCAGTCTGGTTTGACTGCTATGAAGGATTCTGCCTGCAGTGAAGCTAGACCCAGGCAGTCAGTGTTGGTTTCACTGGATATTCCTGTGCATTCTGTTCTTGAAGATGAAATTCAGTCCCAGTGTATGGTAAAACTATCCCTGGGACATCTGCCTTGTCCGCAGAAGGTATTTGATGTTCGGCCCTGTAACATGGATAGTTCAGAATCCTTGTCAGAAAACTTAGAAAATGATGTTCCTGAAGTTCTGTTCGATGTTCTGGAGGCCTCCGAGTTTCTCCCAAAGGGTGCAGAACTTTTAGGAGGGGCCTCCTGCCCCGCAGGGCCCTTTGAGGTTTTGCCTACTTCAGTAGGCATTGCTGCTATACTGACTACCTTTGCAGCTCTTGTGGAGCTCCAGTCATGCGTAGTCCATGATGAGTTCTGGTTGGGTACAATTACAGTCATAGAGACTTCTAAGTCTGAGTCCAAGTCTGCTTTTGAAAGACCAGTGCTTGTGACCACTACTCGTGATGATTCTTTGCCCGGTCCTGGTTTTGGTCTTGTCGTGACGAACTCTGAGGTCGGCAGTTCCTCGACATGTCCTGAGGTTTCTCTTGTGCTAGTGTACCCCGATGTGCTCTGTGACCCAGAAAGCCCAAGTGTGTCTCGGTTACCAGCATGCTCAGATGCTTCCTCGGTGGAGACATGTTCTGATATTGCCTGCCTGCCTGCATGCCCAGAAGTGGTCCCTGAAAGCCCTGATCTTGATGGTTGTCCTGGTAATCCTGAATCCAGAATTGTCATAGGTTCCATAGGGGTTCTTGGTAGTTCTCCATGTGAGCCTGGTGAGGATTTTGGCCTCCTGGGATCTCTGCGGAGCTTCAAAGTATTCTGGGAGATTCTGGGAGAGATATTTCTTGGTACCCTGGATGGGATCAACAGTGGCTTCTCTGTTGAAAGGGACACTTCAAATAGGTATTGTGGCAGGTTTGGTATTTTTGGACGGCCCCTGGAAGGTGGTGGGTATTGCTCGGAGTGTGTCGATGGGTTCTTCTCTGGTATTCACAGTTCTGATGGGTGTTATGCTGAGACTTGTAGTACTGATGGGCATGTTTCGGTGGCTTCTGCTTCCGACGAGGTCGGTTTCGGGAGGATTGACTCTGGAATTGGGCCTTGTCAGGCTGACCGAGCTTCATGAGTGTTCAGTCAGATTTTTTTGGAAACGTCAGTTTTGAGAGATGTCTGGAAGCCGTCCCTAGAGGGGGGGGGGGGGGGGGGTACTGTAATGATCTGCTCTGCTGTCTGCACAGACAGACAGCTGTTTGAAAATTCTTTAGGTCTGAATGCTACAGGTCTCTGGAAAAGAGACCTGTTTTCACTTTGCAAGTTTCAGAGTTGCTCTGCTGATGAGGAATTTGCATACACTTGTCATGCACATTGCTTAGCTGTTTCCTCTGATGGCTTGCAGTATAAAAACTATTTCTTCCCAGAATTCCTTGCTGGTCATGATGGTTTGTTCCTGCTAACTCTCCTGGAGTATCAGCTGTGCTATTGTTTGCTAAGATTATCTTAGAGTAATTCCTTGGGACTGCACTAGGCATCCCTTCTAGTGCAGTCAGGTTGTATTATCTGTTTTGCCTTGTTCTGTTTATCTGTTGCGATTGTCTTGTCACCAGCGGCGGTCAACAGGAAATCGTTCTGCCTGTACCCTGTCTTAGGAGTGCTAGCCAGAGCAGCGGTTGCTACTGGTAGCCCAATCTGTTTGTCTGTCTGGACCACATCCGCTCTAGCGGCAGTGGCGGTGGGTCCTTCTGTGCTCTGTCTGGAAGCGTAGGCCAGAGCTGTGGTTGCTGTTGGCTGCTCCTTCTGTCTGTCTTGTCTGGTACGAACGCTTGCTGTAGGCTCGGTGAGGCAACCGTTTATAGCAAGCGTTCGCGTTCTCTATTTCGTGTTTGTGTTACATTGGTTAGTTAGGGTGGCACGCTTATTATTGGGTGCCTAACGCGCGGTGATCGTGTCTTAAATGCGTTCGCTGTTGCAAATGAATGCGGTGTTCGCGTTTAGCTAGCATTGTTATTTTCCTTGATGTTCTGATCGTTGTTATTTGCTATGTCTTTCTTGCTACACTTGTGCTCTGTCTAATTTGGTCTTGTGTCACTATTGGCAATCGCCACTCTTGCGATTGCGTTCCCACTTCGGTTCCGTTGTTGTGTGATCACCGTCGCTGGGTGGCGACTAGATTGGTGGACACACATACATTCTGTCTCTGTGCTCTCTCTCTTTAAGGGCTATCTTGCCCTGCATTGCTTCAACTCGTACAATTCCCATCTGACATCTGTGGCCGTGCAGAGGCTGTGTTCGTCTGCACTCCACAGCTCCATCTGCCGGTGGGAATTGCCTTCTACAGGTGCATAGCACCCAAGCTGGGTTCTGTCAAATTCCACGCTTGTGGAGGATTTCCGCAGTGTCAGCGTTACAATGGGCTACACCAGGCGCCTTTTTTGTAGCCGAAGTTTTTATATGGGCTACACCAGGTGCCTTTTTTGTAGCCGAAGTTTTTATCTGGGCTACACCAGGCGCCTTTTATGTAGCCGAAGTTTTTATGTGGGCTCCACCAGGCGTCCTTTTTTACAGGCGCCCTTTTCATATAAACCCCCTTTGTCACCTATAAACTCTCAATCCACCTACTGAGAGACCGTGACCCACTGCAAACATATTTTGTGTCACGAATCTGTACAATGTGTTATATTCTATGAAGGGGTCAGCTCTGATAACTCACCAGGATCTGTGACTGGGAACCTTGTATCTTGTTGCAAAAATTATTATTAAGGTGGGGGAAGACACTGTGGTGATTGCGATTGGGTCACTTTTATCGTTATTCCTCCATAACCTTCAATGGCTGCAGGTGGAGAAGAGTTTGAACCATTCACCTACAGCGAGGCTGAAATTGATTCTATCTTGCTCCCTTCGACTCTGAGTGCATTTGGTCCGGACAACAGACTGGATATGATCAAGGAACTCAGGAAAAACATAAGGCGTAAGGTTGACTTAGAACTACATGGACAGACTCTGTCCGAGTACTATCGGCAGAAAAAGATTCCCAGAGGTTTCAGATTGCAGATACAACCTAACATCGGTAGACATAAACACTAGTTCTGTGTGCGATGGTGTGCTCTCTCCACTCAACATTCGATGAACTACATGTTGATGATCATCAAGGAATGTAAAGTCCAATTAGTACAAGTGGAAAAAGACATTGTGAAGCTCCAAAAACTCTTCAATGAGAAACTTGACGCGGAACCAAATAGGCTACGAGACATTTTTTGATCAAACATATCGATGATTGTGATGATGTAAAGTGTATATCTGTTGAGTTCATATTAAATTGTCTCGATTTCATCCTCAAGAACAACTGCTTTAAATTCAAGAATTTGTGGTATAGACAGGGCAAGGGGGACAGCCATGGGCAGCTTGGCAGCCCCGACCTTTGCTAATCTGTTTGTGGGTTTCCTCGAGGAGTCCAAGATCTATCTGAGTGAGGCATTCCGGGAGGGTGTCGTCAAATTGCTGAGATTCATTGACAAAATCTTTCTGGTGTGGAAAGGGGACGATAATTCTCTACGAGAATTCATTCAGAGACATTGAATAGTTTGATGGATGGGATTTTCTTCAATCTAGAATGGTCATTGGCAGAGATCACGTTTCTGGACGTGCGTGTCATCATTGAGAATGGAGGCTTGCACACAACATTGTATCAAAAACCGACGGACCGCAACAGTTTGTTGAGGTATAATAGTTTTCATCCCGAACACCTGAAACACTCTTTGCCAATATTGCAGTACCTAAGGGGACTGCGGATATGCAATAACTAGGCTGACTGCGAGGCACAGGTGGATTTGATGACACGCAGGTTCATGGAGAGGGGATATCCTGAAGATGTATTGGCTAACGCTCTGGGAAGGGCAGAGCCCAAATGGAAAGGAGAGGACCAACCTAGACATGATGGGGATGTTGGGATCCCATTTGTGCAGATGTATAGACCAGTATCCAAAGGGATACAATAAATTGTGGAAACACATTTACCGATTCTCACCTCTGATCGCTCACTTCCGACATTGGTGAAGAAAAAGCCTCTGCATTCCTATAGAGCATGTCCTAATTTTAGGTCTAAGCTTGTTGAGGCAGATCCCTTTTGGAAATACACTAAGCCTGAGCTTAAAATATCCAACAAGACAGGATGTTACAAATGCTAAAATGTAACGTATGTGCAGCCCTGAACATTGGGGGTTTCTTTGGACATCCACACACATGTCAGAAGTACTTCATTAAACAATACCTGAATTGTGACTCTGAATTTTTTGTGTACCTCTTGAAGTGACCCTGTGGTCTTGCCTATGTTGGCAAGACCACGGGGCCATTCAAGAAGAGATTCCAGAAACATCGGAGCAACACGTGTATGGCACATGTATGTGATGGGACAATTAATTTGGCACTGGTTGTTCCTTGAGCCTGTGTGCGGACTTCTTCTTCTAAAAACTACTATTGGACAGCCTGGGAGTCCGGCACCAGCACATACACGCAATGGAGTGCGGTCCTTTCTTCTCTGAATACAGAGCTGCTATTAACACATTGAGGAATAATGCAAATATAGTTATTAGACCTGCCGATAAGGGGGGAGGAATTGTAGTAATGAACACTGAGGTCTATCTGAAAGAAGCATATAGAATCTTAGATGATGAAGAGTATTATAAGAGACTTCAAATAGATTCAACTAATGAAACTAAAAAAATGTATGAAAATTTGATTTCAACCGCTGTAATGGAAGGTATTCTCTCTAAGACTGAGAGGGACTTCCTTTTGAACCCACATCCGAATATTCCCTTTTTTATTTTCTTCCAAAGATACACAAATCCATCAGCAATCCAACTGGTCGTCCTATTATTTCCGGCATATCCTCACTTACATCCCCCTTGTCAACATACCTAGATAATTTTCTACAGAAATATGTTATCACACATCCATCATACCTTAGAGATTCTAGTCACCTTCTTGAACAACTCCGAGCCCTACAGTGGTTGCCCTATTACTATTGGGTAACCCTGGATGTTACCACGCCCTATACGCCAATATAAGACATGATATAGGTATACGTTCCATTGCACATTACTTATCTAAAGATTCAGATATGCCATACAAACAAAAGGTTTTTCTATTACAGGCCACTTCATTCATCTTAACAAATAATATAGTTTCATTCCGAGATCATCTGTTCATACAGCTAAAAGGAACCGCTATGGGGGCGAACTTTGCGCCCTCTTACACAAACCTAACAATGGGACTCATTGAAGAATCCTTTTTCAACCATAATAGGGCAATTTCAAATGTCGTCTATTGCAAGTGATATATACTGTAGATGACATCATATTAATTTGGAATGGCACGAGGACCTCTTTGGATGGTTTCAGTGAAACTGTCAATGATAATAACTGGGGACTATCTTTCACAGCTAATATTGACCCATTATCAGTAGATTTTCTTGATCTTACATTATATGGTGATGGTACCGAAATCTAATCAAAAACATTTTTCAAAAAAGTAGACTCCAATACCTATTTGCATTATTAGTCAACACTACAAACCATGGAAAGCGAATATACCGTTTGGACAATACAGACAAATTAAAAGGAACTGTACAGATATTGCAAATTTTGATAAACAAGCAGATATTTTAACAAAAACATTTATGGAACGAGGTTTCCCAAAAAAACTCATACATTCTGTTAAGTCAAGAGCACGTACTCTGGAACAAAGTACATTATTAACTGCTAATACCTCTGAGAATAACACCATAGAAAAACAACCAGCTTTTATAACCAGATTCTGTTCGTATCACAGCACTATCAGAACAACTATACAGAAACATTGGCCGTTATTACTCAGGGACCCATTGTCATGCCGGCAGTTACGCCGGTCCATGATGCGGATAGCGGCACAGCCGCCGCTTCCGCATCTACTCTCGCGTCGTCTCCCGCCGCGGCATCTCCGGGCCTCCCCCCGGCTTCAGGGAGGTCCGGTATTTCTGAGGACGTGGGCGAGCGTTTGGCTCGCGTGCACGCGGAATGCCGCCTCACTTATGCCTCTAGGAGACGTGTCAGCTGACCTACTGGTCAGCTGACACTTGCCTGTGCACCGATTGGCTGGGCTTCTGGGCGGCACAGTTTGAGGGATCCTTAGTATATAAGGATCTGCCTGTCATTTGCTCTTTGTCTGTTGTTGCGAATACTAAGTGTTAGCGCTCAGACCTTTGATAGCTGTAATCAGTAGTATTCAATATCATTGTATATCTTATTGTGTTTTGACTCTTGCCTGAATTTCTGACTATTCTTCTGCCTTCCGATTCTGTACTCCGCCAATCTGATCTGTTGCCGATTTTCTGCCTGAACCTTTGACCCTGAGTTTGCATTCTGATTCTGTACCTTGCCTATCTGACCTGCTGCCGACCTCGGACTGTTATTTGACTATGAGATTGCCTAATGATTCTGTACTGCTGCTGACCGACCCGTTACCGACCTTGCTTGTACGACCACTCTCTGTTGAGTGATAGCCTCAATCTCCAAGGGCTATCACTCTAGGAGTACTCCTGATTTACTGTTTGCACCAATCACTACACTAGTGCAATAAAGCTTTACGCAAATCTGCATTATTGGTGATACTGCAGATCACCAAATAATCAGATATCTGAAGTCTCGCTGACACTGCATCATTACATAACAACAGACCATGACCACTATGGAGGATTTATGTGCGCAGGTGCTAGTTCTTACTACAGCTGTAGAGCAGTTATAGGCCACTGTGACGTCACAACAGTCTCAGATTAACCTTTTATCTAATACAGTGCGCAATCTTCAGGCACCTCCAGCACAGTTGCCTCCCCCTCGAGTAGTTGAACCCAAGATGGCACTCCCAGAGAGATTTTCAGGTCAGAAATCATACTTTAGATACTTCAGAAACAAATGTATGTCTTACTTCGAAATGAGACCCACATCATCAGGCACTGAACGTCAGAGAGTGACTTTAATCAAAACCTTGTTACATGAGTATTCCCAGACATGGGCTTATAGTCTGCCTGATGGCCATGAGGCCTTGTCTTCAGTACAGGAATTTTTTAAAGCCATGGCAGTCATCTATGATGATCCGGATATAGCCTCTACGGCTGAAAGAAAATTGAAAAGGCTACGGCAGGGCAATGGTACAGTGGAGGATTACGCCTCAGAGTTCAGGAAGTGGGCGGTCTCCTCTAGATGGGAACATTTTGCTTTGTTGGACTGTTTCCTCTCTGGGTTGTCAGAGTCAGTCTCAGATGTGATGATCAGTCACCCTGAGCCCAAAACTCTTGACGAGGCAATAGCTCTCGCCGTTAAGATAGATCGCAGGGTCAGATATCACAAACAAGGCAGTTCACGTACTTTTGTTAAAGCTGTACCTTCCTCTCCTTCTGGTGCATCCAGTACGGAGGAGCCAATGCAAATCGGCAATTCCAAATTGTCCAAAGCAGAAAAGACTAGGAGAAGAAAGGAAGGTCTCTGTTTATATTGTGGGGAGAAGGGACATCTTATACAGAATTGTAGCAAGAAGTCGGAAAACTTCTCCGCCTAGGTGTAGTTGGGGGTGCTACCCTGGGCGAACTTGTTTTACCTCCTAAGAATGCTAAATTATTGGTGCCCTGCTCTGTGTTGTGGGAGAATCGAGTTCATGATATGCAGGTCTTCATCGATTCAGGCTCTGCAGCTAATTTCATCGATTTTGATCTGGCTTCAACTTGGAATGTTCCTATCCTTTCCATGGAGAAGCTGATCTATGTCACCGCCATCGATGATTCTCCCCTGCAGAATAGACAGCCTCTTTCCCAGACCCCTCTCCTTACCTTTTAGGTAGGGGTCCTGCATAAAGAGGAAATACAGTTCTATGTACTCAAGATGTCCTCTTCTACCATTGTGTTGGGTTTACCCTGGTTACGCAAACACTCACCCCAAATAGATTGGAACTCTGGACAATTACTTTCATGGTCTCCAGCCTGTAAAAATTCTTGTCTAGAAAAGGTGTCCCTGTGTTCATCTGAGGTTCATGTGGAAGGCATTCCAGTTCCATATGCAGATTTTGCTGATGTGTTCTGTCTCGCTCAGCAGATAAGCTTCCTCCTCATAGGGATTTTGATTGTCCCATCGGCCCTGAGCAGTTAGCCATGAAAGATTATATTCGGGAAAACTTGGAGAAAGGTTTCATTCGTCCCTCCAAGTCACCGGCTGGGGCCGGATTCTTTTTCGTCCAAAAAAAAGATGGTGGACTCAGGTCTTGTATTGATTACAGGGCACTAAACAAAATCACGATCCCCAATCGTTATCCCCTACCTTTAATTGATGATTTATTTTCTGAAGTCTCTGGGGCCCAGGTGTTCTCTAAGCTAGATCTGAGGGGGGCTTATAACTTGATACGCATCCGACAGGGGTATGAATGGAAAACGGCCTTCAACGCACCCGATGGGCATTACAAGTACCTGGTGATGCCCTTCGGGTTGTGTAACGCCCCTGCCGTGTTCCAGGAACTGGTTAATGAAAATTTCAGGGAGGTGCTAGGACGTTTTGTTGTCGTATATCTTGACGACATTCTGATTTTCTCTTAAACCCTCAGAGAGCACAGGCAGCACGTCAGATTTGTCCTAGAAAATCTTAGGCAAAACTGTTTATATGCAAAGTTGGAAAAATGTTTATTCGAGGTGTCAGAGGTGTCCTTTTTGGGTTACATTTTGTCCACGAGTGGTCTGTCCATGGATTCCAAGAAGGTTTCCGCAGTTTTGGAATGGCCACAACCAGTGGGTTTGAAAGCCCTCCAAAGGTTCTTGGGATTCGCCCACTATTATAGAAAGTTCATCAAGGGGTTCTCCACAGTGGTGACACCCCTCACTGACTTTACCAAAAAGGGGGCAGACACCTTTAATTGGTCCAGTGAAGCATGCGCAGCTTTTTCTCAATTAAAGTCACTCTTTTGTTCAGCTCCCATTCTGCGACATGTGGACGTAACTCGTCCCTTTATTGTGGAGGTGGATGCCTCAGAGATAGGTGTGGGGGCTGTCTTATCTCAACACTCAGGAATTCAGGACGGTTACACCCGTGTGCGTTCTTTTCACGCAAGTTCTCGTCTGCAGAAAAGAACTATGACATTGGTAACCGCAAACTGTTGGCCATCAAGATGGCCTTGAGGAGTGGCGTCACTGGCTAGAAGGGGCGGAGCATGTCATTACGGTATACACAGACAATAAAAATCTGGAGTATATTGAAGGGACAAAGAGGCTTAACCCGAGACAAGCGCGGTGGGCACTCTTCTTCTCTCGGTTCACGTTTATAATAACCTACAAACCTGGTCATAAAAATATCAAGGCCGACACACTGTCTCGTTGCTTTGAAGCCGAGACGGTTCAACCTTCGATCCCTGTAAAAATTTTACCTGAGCACATAGTGGTAGCAGCCACGGAGGATCTAACGACCACTCTACAACCTTACCAATCTGATACTCCACAGCCAGATGGCATCCTCTTTGTTCCGTGGCATTTACGCCTCCAGGTCCTGCAAACCTTTCATAATCATAAGAATGCAGGACACCCAGGTATAGCCAGAACCCAGGAACTATTATCCCTATGTGTGTGGTGGCCATCCATCAGGAATGATTGTAAAGAATTTGTGTTGGCCTGCTCAATTTGTGCACGGAATACAGTCTCCAGACAAGCTCCTTCTGGGACATTACAACCTCTACCAGTACCTTCGGAGCCATGGACTCATATATCCATGGACTTTGTGGGAAAACTTCCTAGTTCTGAGGGGATGACTGTAATTTGGGTGGTAGTAGACCGTTTTAGTAAAATGGTTCACTTTGTGCCCCTGAAAAAAACTCCCCTTCACTCAAGAACTAGCTGACTCATTGATCACCCACATATTCCGGCTCCATGGTATACCCCTGAATGTGATTTCAGACAGAGGGGTGCAGTTTGTTTCAAAATTTTGGCGAGCATTCTGTCACCAGTTGGGTATAACTTTATCTTTTTCCTCAGGTTACCACCCTCAGACCAACGGCCAAACTGAAAGAATGAATCAGTCACTAGAGCAGTTCCTTCGTAGCTATGTGGGTGATTCACAACTCGACTGGGTCAAGTTTCTCCCATTTGCAGAATTTGCCCATAATAATCTAAAAAGCACTTCCTCTGGGTTTTCCCTGTTTCACTTGGTCACAGGGAGATCACCAAAATTTTCATCCTTTCATGTGAACAATTCCCCCTTCCCTGCTTTGGAACAGTGGCAAGACTCTTTAAAAAAAGATATGGTCTCTGGTGAAGAGCAATTTGTCTAAAGCGTTCCAAACACAGAAGGGGCAGGCGGATAAGAGATGCTCTGGCGAGTGGGACTTCGCTCCTAGGGACATGGTATGGGTCTCTACATGTCATATAGCTTTGAGGCAGCCCTCAGTTAAGTTGGGACCCAAATATATCGGCCCATATCCGATTTCTGAAAAGATCAATGAGGTGACTTACAAGATTGCTCTGCCCTCTACCATGAGAGGTGTAAGATCTTTTCATGTGCCATTGTTAAAGCCTGCTGTTTGTGTGGACTCCTCCCCCCCCCCTGTTCTGATAGACGGTGAACGCAACTATGGGATTGAGGAGATCTTGGACTCTCGCAAAGCACAAAATTCCATACAGTATTTGGTGCATTGGAGAGGGTACGGTCCTGAGGAGAGATCTTGGGTGCCCCATCGCCGATTGCATGCAGAGGAATTGAAGCGAGAATTTCATACTTTACATGCTGAAAAAACGTTTAAAGCATGTCCGGAGTCCATGCCTCAAGGGGGGTAATGTCAGGCCGGCAGTTACGCCGGTCCATGATGCGGATGATGCAGCCGCCGCTTCCGCATCTACTCTTGCGATGTCTCCCGCCGCAGCATCTCTGGGCCTCCCCCCGGCTTCAGGGAAGTCCGGTATTTCTGAGGACGTGGGCGAGCGTTTGTCTCGCGTGCGCGCGGATCGCTGCCACACTTATGCCTCTAGGAGACGTGGCAGCTGACCTACTGGTCAGCTGACACTTGCCTGCGCACCGATTGGCTGGGCTTCTGGGCGGCACAGTTTGAGGGATCCTTAGTATATAAGGATCTGCCTGTCATTTGCTCTTTGTCTGTTGTTGTGAATACTTAGTGTTAGTGCTCAGACCTTTGATAGCTGTAATCAGTAGTATTCAATATCATTGTATATCTTATTGTGTTTTGCCCCTTGCCTGAATTTCTGACTATTCTTCTGTCTTCCGATTCTGTACTCCGCCAGTCTGATCTGTTGCCGATTTTCTGCCTGAACCTTTGACCCTGAGTTTGCCTTCTGATTCTGTACCTTGCCTATCTGACCTGCTGCCGACATCGGCCTGTTATTTGACTACGAGATTGCCTAATGATCCTGTACTGCTGCTGACCGACCCGTTACCGACCTTGCTTGTACGACCACTCTCTGTTGGGTGATAGCCTCAGTCTCCAAGGGCTATCACTCTAGGAGTACTCCTGATTTACTGTTTGCACCAATCACTACACTTGTGCAATAAAGCTTTACGTAAATCTGCATTATTGGTGATACTGCAGATCACCAAATAATCAGATATCTGAAGTCTCGCTGACACTGCATCATTACACCCGTATTTGGGACATGCATTTGAAAGCAAACCAAATCTTATCTTTAGACGATCTAAAACTCTTAAAAATCTCTTGGATCTGAGTAGGCCCTGAGCATTCAGTGTTAAGGGTAAAGATACAGAAACTAATGACTCGCCAGGAATCCTAAGATGCAACTCTAAAAAATGCCTATGTTGCGTATTCATTACCCCGGGTACACTACATTTTACCTGGTCAGTTACACAGGAAGTTTTTACTCTTAAACACAGTTTCAGTTGTAGCTCTTCATACATAATGTATCTTATTACATGTCCATGCGGACTTCAGTATGTGGGAAGGACCACACTGCAGTTACGTAGTCGCATAGGCCAACATAGGAGGAATATTTTGAAAGCCTTTCCCAAACATAGTCTGTCACATCATTTTTCAGAATTCCATAATTCAGATCCACATCTGATGTCACCTATACCCATTGAGCAAATAGATGTATCATCCACCATAGCAAACATAACTACACACCTAAGAGCCAGAGAGATGTTTTGGATATTTACACTGAGAACTTTGAAACCTGAAAGTTTAAACAAATGTCTTGAACACAACTACTAGAGGTGGCGTGATCCCCAAGTTCCCAAAAAAAGTAGCTACCCTCTTTCCCTGAAAATAAGCCCTACCCTGTAAATAAGCCCTAGTAAAAGATAAAGAGGAGGAAGAGGCGGCCAGTAAGTGGAGACACAGTGGTGCAGTGCCAGTCGGGCACTGGTCCTGTCATCCCAGCACACAGCAAGTTTATCAGCTATGTGCAGGGATGATAGGGTAGGTGCCCAATTAGTACATTGCACAGGAGGAAGAGGCGGCCAGAAAGCAGGGATACAGCAGTGCAGTGCCAATTGGGCACTGGTCATGTCATCCCATCTGTGTGCAGGGATGACAGGGCAGGTGCCTGATCCATGCAGTAGCATACCTTCAAATCCAGGGACAGCACAGTACAAAGGAACAGGAAATGTTCTGCTGAGAGACACTTTGTAATATAAATATAAGACATCCCCTGAAAATAAGCCTGTAACAATCAGTGGCATAACAGATGATCAGATCGTGCTCAATCAGAACAATGGTCAGTATTTTATTCAGAATGAGATCACAGGTGTTTTGGTGCACAGGAGTATCAGGAGTACTTATAAAGTGATAGCCCTATAGGCTGGGGCTATCACTATGCAGAGAGTGGTCGTACAAGCAAGGTCGGCAACGGGTCGGTCAGTAACAGTACAGAATCGTCAGGCAATATCGTAGTACAAATAACAGGCCAAGGTCGGCAGCAGATCAGATTAGCAAAGTACAGAATCGTGAGGCAAAAATCAGGGTCAGTAATCAGGCAGAGAATCAGCAACAGATCAGATAGGTACAGTACAGAATCAGGAGGCAGAGAGCGGAGTCAGAGGTTAAAGCAAGAGGTCATACACAGAAATATCAAATACAATAATAGTAATTATCCTAAGCTATGTGTGAATCCCCGGGGTCCTGCCGGATCAAGCACACTGGGAACTGACTAAGGTCTGAGAGCTAGCACTGTGAAGTATTTGCAACAACAGACAAAGAGCAAATGGCAAGCAGGTCCTAATATACACAGGACCATCCGAATGGTGCCGCCCAGAAGCCCAGTCAATCAGCTGGCTGGGAGTTGTCAGCTGACCGGCGGGTCAGCTGACAGGCTTCCTGGGCGCACAAGTGCGGCAGCGATCCGCGCGCACGCGAGCCTGATGCTCGCCACCATACTGTGAAGGACCGGACCTCCATGATGCCGGCGGGAGGCCCGGGGACGCCGCGGCGGGAAACGCAGCATGATCAGATGCAGAAGCGGTGGCTGCGCCGCTATCCACATCACCCATGGCCGGCATGACATTACCCCCCCCCCCCCCCCTTGAGGCATGGACTCCGGACATGCTTTAAACGGTTTCTCAGGATGTAAGGCATGAAATTCTCGCTTTAATTCCTCTGCATGCAGTCGGTGTTCGGGCACCCAAGATCTCTCCTAAGGCCCGTACCCTCTCCAATGCACCAAATACTGTATGGAATTTCGCATTTTGCGAGAGTCCAAGATCTCTTCAATCCCATATTCGGGTTCACCGTCTATCAGAACAGGGGGGGGGGGGGGGTGAGGAATCCACACAAACAGCAGGCTTTAACAATGACACATGAAAAGATCTTACACCTCTCATGGTAGAGAGCAGAGCAATCCTGTAAGTCACCTCATTAATCTTTTCAGAAACCGAATATGGACCGATATATTTGGGTCCCAATTTTGCCGAGGGCTGCTTCAATGCTATATGACGTGTAGAGACCCATACCATGTCCCCAGGAGTGAAGTCCCACTCGGGAGTACGCCTCTTATCCGCCTGCCCTTTCTGTGTTTGGAATGCTTTAGACAAGTTGCTCTTTACCAGAGACCATATCCTTTTTAAAGAGTCCTGCCACTGTTCCAATGCAGGAAAGGGGGAATTGTTCACATGAAAGGAGGAAAACTTTGGGGATCTCCCTGTGACAACCTGAAATGGGGAAAACCCAGAGGAAGCGTTTTTCAGATTATTGTGGGCAAATTCTGCGAAAGGAAGAAACTTGACCCACTCGTGTTGAGAATCAGCCACATAGCAACGAAGGAACTGCTCTAATGACTGGTTCATTCTCTCAGTTTGGCCGTTAGTCTGAGGGTTGTAACCTGAGGAAAAAGACAGAGTTAAGCCTAACTGGTGACAGAATGCTCGCCAAAATTTTGAAATAAACTGCACTCCTCTGTCTGAAACCACATTCAGGAGAATCCCATGCAGCCGGAAAATGTGGGTGACAAATAAGTCAGTTAGTTCTTGAGCTGAGGGGAGTTTTTTCAGAGGCACAAAATGAACCATTTTACTGAAACGGTCCACTACCACCCTGTAACGATTGTGGAATTCTCTCCGTGATCAGTGCACAAGACGTGCGCTGACACTGCGGAAATCCTCCACAAGCGCGTAATTTGCGGGAACCCAGCAGAAGGTGCAATGCACCTGCAGAGGGAAATTCCTGTCGGCAGGTGGAGCTGTGGAGTGCAGAGGAACCACAGCCGGGACAAGGTCCTCCAGCACCCAAGGCTGTGACACCAAAGTGCGCCCCTCCATCCCTCCACCCCAGCCGTCACACACTGATTGCTATTAGACTACGAGGCACCCCAGGGCCCCCAACACCTTAATCTCTAGTTATCTGGCTTGTAGTCACTTCCATGTATCTCCTTTTCTTATTTCTTTTTGCTTCAAACACAATTAGGAATGACAGCTGAATGAATTGTGCGCCCCCTCCTACACTGCGCCCTGAGGCTGGAGCCTCTCCAGCCTATGCCTCGGCCCGGCCCTGCACGCCAGACAGGAATTGTACGAAGGGAAGAAACGCAATCGCAAGAGAAGCGATTGAGAGTGAGCACAGAGACAGACTGCGTGTGTGTGCACCAAACTAGTCGCCAACCCGCGACGGTGCACACACCACAGCAGATATGAAGTAGGAACGCGATCGCGAGAGGTGCGATCGCCAGACGTGACACAAGGCTACAGCAAGGCGGAGCACGAGAGTAGCAAAGACACAGCAAATCATACAATGAGGAGATAAGGAAAAATAACAAACGCTAACTGAACGCGAACACCGCACTCATTCGCAACAGTGCACGCGTTCATGCGCGGTCTCCACGTGATAAGCACAATAGAGACAAGCACGCCTAACTAACCACCGACAGACAAACACGAAACAGAGGATGCGAGCGCTTGCTTAACGGTTACCTCACCGAGCCTCCAGCAAGCGTTCGTAGCAGACAAGACAGACACACGAAAACAGGGACAAGCGAGAGATAGGATCCACAGCACTAGCGAAAAGAGGCCAGTGCGATCCAGGGAGGCAGAGAGGAGATAGCTGGTGGCAACCGCTGCTCCAGCTATACTCCAAGAACAAAGATCAGCACGACTTCCTGTCGGCCACCGCAGGGACAGGACAATCGCAACAGACAAGCAAAACAGATATGCAATCCTAACTGCACTAAGGAAACCTGCCTAAGTGCAGTCCCAGGAATTACTCTAAGCTGAAGTTTAAGCAATGAGCAAGGCTGACAGTCTCCAGAGTGTTTCACAGGAACTAATCCATATGACCAGTGAAGTACTGTGAAACAGAAACACTGGAGCAACTGTCACTAGAGTTGGGTCGAACCTCCGATTTTAGGTTCGCGAACCCTGTTCGCGAACTTCCGCGAAAGGTTCGGTTCGCGAAAAAGTTTGCGAACCGCAATAGACTTCAATGGGGAGGCGAACTTTGAAAGTTTAAAAAAATTCTATCAACTGGAAAAATGATAGAAAACATGTTTCAAAAGCTCTAATACCTGGAGCCACACCTAATTGAGTGAAAGACACATCACTGCTGGAGGACCCACCCACCCTCCTCCTCCAAGCAAGGTCCTTTATACCATTTGCCTGCCTACACTAATTAGTTATGGGACAGCTGCTACACACTCTGCTAGGGAGATTTTAATTGGCCTCCCTCCTCCCCTTCTACCTATTCCCTCCTACCGGAGGGAGGAGGGTCTCTTCTGCCAGGGAATTATACTATTTTAAAAACATCATACCATAGCTGGGAATACATACATGAGTATACATCATACCATAGCTGGGGATACATACATGAGTATACATCATACCATAGCTGGGAATCAAACCCAGATCTCACTGTGTGGTGGGCATGTCACCCTAAGCACTGTACCACTACAGAAGTAAGTGAAGCTAGCCTAAAATTTAACATTTATGCTCAATGCAATAGAACCATTAGGTTGCTTAAAGGAGAACTGTAGTGAGAGGTATATGGAGGCTGCCATATTGATTTCCTTTTAAGCTATACCAGTTGCCTGGCAGCCCTGCTGATCTATTTGGCTGCAGTAGTGTGAATCACACCAGAAACAAGCATGCAGCTAATCTTATCAGATCTTACAAAAATGTCAAACACCAGATCATACCATAGCTGGGAATCAAACCCAGATCTCACTGTGTGGTGGGCATGTCACCCTAAGCACTGTACCACTACAGAAGTAAGTGAAGCTAGCCTAAAATTTAACATTTATGCTCAATGCAATAGAACCATTAGGTTGTCACACTCATCAGAATCTATCAAAGTGTACACGGAATTGAGACAATCATTCAAGACATCTTCGCTTTTTGCGATGTAAAAATCGCAAAAGGCTTTCCAATCAAAATCAAATTCCTCCATCAAGGCCCCAATGTCCCATGAGGCAAATGGAGGTTCAAACAGGCCAGTATCCAGATAATCTCCATATGGATGGAGTTCAGGAACCAGAACAGATTTTTTAACTGCTTTAATATAGTGCGCGGTCCTACCTATAATAGGATCCACATAAGCTTTGGATTGGGGCAAAAAACCTGGAGACTGAGCAAAATCATTGCACACATCTGTAGGTAGTGTTTTATTCAGATGCTTGCGCTTTTTAATTTTTCCCTTTTTAGCCCCTTTGCATGTCTGGTTAAATGCAAGAAACGTATCCAGGCAGTTCTCTTGCAACTGTTTAGAAGCAAAAGTGGCACGAGAAACATTGAACTGATTATCATACTGAATGGTTTTGCACATTTCAGACTTGACAGAAACAACCTCTTTATTTGTGGTTGCCATGGGCAACAAATCTTTTGACTGACAAGCCAAATCAGCAGATTGGCCTGCAAGCACCAACTCATTAACATATGGAAATGACACAGAAATGCTGCACAACTTAATCTGATTAGTATCATGCACTGCAGGAAAAAACGCATAGAAATAGCTTGGCAGGGGAATTCCAAGCTTACGAGAAAATACATGACTCAGAAATCTGCGAGGGTTATTTCTCAGATTTTTGTGTCTGGCATACTCATCAGCCCACATGAACAGATCACCTTGGAAAAGATTGTAAGCAATCTGACCACTCCAAGTGGAAATATTGGTGGCCTGAAATTCAGGATTAGCCAAGAATCTGAAACATTCTGATATAAACTCATCTCTGGTTTCAGAGTCCAGTATCTTAAACCTCTTAAAGACACAGGAGCCATATTTGACAAAATCGTACAAATCAGAAATTCCCTCTACACTGGGAATTTTGGTTTGGCTGGTCATACTGAACGATTGTGGAATTATCTCCGTGATCAGTGCACAAGACGTGTGCTGACACTGCGGAAATCCTCCACAAGCGCGTAATTTGCGGGAACCCAGCAGAAGGTGCAATGCACCTGCAGAGGGAAATTCCTGTCGGCAGGTGGAGCTGTGGAGTGCAGAGGAACAGCTCCTCTGCCCTACCACACACGCCAGACAGGAATTGTACGAAGGGAAGAAACGCAATCGCAAGAGAAGCGATTGAGAGTGAGCACAGAGACAGACTGCGTGTGTGTGCACCAAACTAGTCGCCAACCCGCGACGGTGCACACACCACAGCAGATATGAAGTAGGAACGCGATTGCAAGAGGTGTGATCACCAGACATGACACAAGGCTACAGCAAGGCGGAGCATGAGAGTAGCAAAGACACAGCAAATCATACAATGAGGAGATAAGGAAAAATAACAAACGCTAACTGAACGCGAACACCGCACTCATTCGCAACAGTGCACGCGTTCATGCGCGGTCTCCATGTGATAAGCACAATAGAGACAAGCACGCCTAACTAACCACCGACAGACAAACACGAAACAGAGGACGCGAGCGCTTGCTTAACGGTTACCTCACCGAGCCTCCAGCAAGCGTTCGTAGCAGACAAGACAGACACACGAAAACAGGGACAAGCAAAAGATAGGATCCACAGCACTAGCGAAAAGAGGCCAGTGCAATCCAGGAAGACAGAGAGAGGAGTTAGCTGGTGGCAACCACTGCTCCAGCTATACTCCAAGAACAAAGATCAGCACGACTTCCTGTCGGCCACCGCAGGGACAGGACAATCGCAACAGACAAGCAAAACAGATATGCAATCCTAACTGCACTAAGGAAACCTGCCTAAGTGCAGTCCCAGGAATTACTCTAAGCTGAACTTTAAACAATGAGCAAGGCTGACACTCTCCAGAGTGTTTCACAGGAACTAATCCATATGACCAGCGAAGTACTGTGGAATCACATGGTATATATAGGGCAAGCCCACAATGGATGCGGCTAGGCAATTTGCATGATAAACGTATGCAAATTCCTCAGCAGCAGCAAGCTGCAGAACTGACAAAAGGTCTCTCTTAAAGAGCAGATCATCACACACCCAAATGACAGTCATCCTCTCAGAGCTGGGAAGTTCCTCCACGAAGTCCATGGATATGTGAGTCCATGGCTCCATAGGTACAGGTAAAGGTTGTAGTGTCCCTGAAGGAGCTTGTCTGGAAGCTTTACTCTGTGCACACACTGAGCAGGATAATACAAATTCTTTACAATCATTCTTGAGAGATGGCCAGCACACACATCGGGACAACAGCTCCTGGGTTCTGGCTATACATGGGTGTCCTGCATTCTTATGACTATGAAAGGTTTGCAGGACCTGGAGGCGTAGGTGCAAAGGGACAAACAGGACGCTATCTGGCTTTCCCTCTGGAGTATCAGACTGGTAAGGCTGCAGAGTGACAGTCAGATCCTCCATGGGTTCTGTGGCTGCTACCACTATGTGCTCTGGCAGGATTTTAACAGGGAGTGAGGGTTCAACCGTCTCAGGTTCAAAGCAACGGGACAGTGCATCGGCCTTGATATTTTTATTACCAGGTTTGTAGGTTATTATAAACCTGAACCAGGAGAAGAAGAGTGCCAAACGAGCTTGTCTCGGGTTAAGCCTCTTTGCCCCTTCAATATACTCCAGATTCTTATGGTCTGTGTATACCGTAATAACATGCTCCGCCCCTTCCAGCCAGTGATGCCACTCCTCAAAGGCCATCTTGATGACCAACAGTTCCCGGTTACCAATGTCATAGTTCTTTTCTGCAGATGAAAACTTGCGTGAAAAGAACGCACACGGGTGTAACCGCCCCTGAATTCCTTATTGTTGAGATAAGACAGCCCCCACATCTATCTCTGAGGCATCCACCTCCCCAATAAAGGGATGTGTTAAGTCCACATGTCGCAGGATAGGAGCTGAGCAAAAAAGCGACTTTAATTGGGAAAAGGCTGCGCATGCCTCACTGGACCAATTAAAGGTATCTGCCCCTTTTTTGTTAAGTCGGTGAGGGGTGTCACCACGGTGGAGAACCCCTTGATGAATTTTCTATAATAGTTAGCGAACCCCAAGAACCTCTGGAGGGCTTTCAAGCCCACAGGTTGTGGCCATTCCAAAACTGCGGAAACCTTCTTGGGGTCCATGGGTTCATGGATAAAATGTAACGCAAAAAGGACACCTCTGAGACCTCGAACAAACATTTTTCCAACTTCGCATATAAACAGTTCTGTCTGAGTTTTTCCAAGACAAATCTGACATGCTGCCTGTGCTCTCTGAGGGTTCTAGAGAAAATCAAAATGTCATCAAGGTACACGACAGCAAAACGTCCCAGTACCTCCCTGAAAATTACATTAACCAATTCCTGAAACACGGCTGGGGCATTACACAACCCGAAGGGCATCACTAGGTACTTGTTGTGCCCATCGGGTGTGTTATAGGCCGTCTTCCACTCATCCCCCTGTCGGATGCGTATTAGATTATAAGCCCCCATTAAATCCAGCTTGGAGAACACCTGAGCCCCATATACTTGAGAAAATAAATTGTCAATTAAAGGTAGGGGATAACGATTGGGGATCGTGATTTTATTCAATGCCCTGTAATCAATGCAGGGTCTGAGTCCACCATCCTTTTTCTGGACGAAAAAGAAACCGGCCCCAGCCGGTGACTTGGAAGGATGGATACAACCTTTCTCCAAGTTTTCCCGGATATAATCTTTCATGGCTAATTGTTCAGGACCAGAACGATTGTGTAAGTGTCCCCTGGGGGGCTTGGTACCAGGCCTTAAATCAATGGGACAGTCAAAATCCCTATGAGGGGGAAGCTTATCAGCGGAGCGGGGACAAAATACATCAGCAAAGTCTGAATACGGAGCCGGAACGCCTTCCACATGAACATCAGATGAACACAGGGCCACTTTCTTTAGACAAGAATCTTGACAGGCTGGGGACCACGAAAGTAATTGCCCAGAGTTCCAGTCTATCTGAGGTGCGTGTTTGCGCAACCAGGGTAAACCCAACACAATAGTAGAAGAGGACATCTTGAGTACATAGAATTGCATTTCCTCTTTATGCAGAACCCCTACCTGAAAGGTAAGGGGAGGGGTCTGGGAAAGAGGCTGTCTATTCTGCAGGGGAGAATCATCGATGGCGGTGACATAGATCTGCCTCTTCATGGATAGAATAGGAATATTCCAAGTAGAGGCCAGATCAAAATCGATGAAGTTAGCTGCAGAGCCTGAATCGATGACCTTGATTCTCCCACATCACAGAACAGGGCACCAACAGTTTAGAATTCTTAGGAGGTAAAACAAGTTCGCCCAGGGTAGCACCTCCAACTACACCTAGGCGGAGAAGTTTTCCGACTTCTTGCTACAATTCTGTATAAGATGTCCCTTCTCCCCACAATATAAACAGAGACCTTCTTTCCTTCTCCTGATCTTTTCTGCCTCAGACAACTTGGAATGGCCGATTTGCATTGGCTCATCTGCACTGGACACCCCAGAAGGGGAAGAAAGGTACAGCTTTAGCAAAAATACATATTCTGTCTTGTTTGTGATATCTGACCCTGCGATCTATCTTAATGGCCAATGCTATTGCCTCATCAAGGGTTTTGGGCTCAGGATGGCTGATCATAACATCTGAGACTGACTCCGATAACCCTGAGAGGAAACTGTGAAGAATCGCGGAAAAGCCGCCGCATGCACTGACAGCATGGCGGCTAGTTCCGCGTTCAGGCCGGCGGTTTCCGTGTGGCGACATATGTCTGATGTGGTACAGCCTTCATGTGCACACAGGCTGAGGAATACGCGTGCGCGCGCCGAGAGGCAGAAGCTTTATGGGAAACAGAGAGGGATCAGCTGACCCGCGTGGTCAGCTGACCTCGCAGCAAACGGCGATTGGCTGAAGGGCAACGGGCGGCGCTGATCAGCGCTGCACTATATAAGATCTTCCCCTTTAGTCTCACGTTGTCTGCCGTTGCAAATGCTTGCGTGTTAGCACACAGACCATAGTCAGATCCCACAGTGTGTTAGAACCAGGAGGACCTGGGAATTCACACTGAGCCAGATTACTATTCTGTGTTATTACTGTGTTATGCTTTAGACCAGTTGTGCTCACCGCCAGGTCGTGATCACGCTTACGCGTGGATTCACGACCATTTTGACGCATTCCGCCTCGGACACACTAAGCCGTGAATAGATTTTCAACCACGAAAATCTGCTTCGGCTTCGCGTGAATGCGGACAGAAATCCGCATTCACGCTCGTGAAACCCGGCGCTGAAGTCGTGGTTAGCGGAAATGCGTCAAATTATGCGGAAGTGACACATTGCAGGCCAATCAGAGGGCCCCAGCCAGGCCCTAGCAACCAATCACAGGAGGGGAGCTATGCCCTCCCCTTCTGAATATAAAGCGGCGGCCATGATGAAAAGCTCTGTCCTTGCTAGACTGTGGTGCTGAGAGGATTATCTCCAGGCCATTGTTGTTTGAGCAAGTGCATTTATTGTGTTAAAAACAAAGCGTTTTTTTTTGCTAACACTGCTCTTACTGTACACAGTTAGCTAGTCAGTGAGTGATTGCTGTAGTTAGTTGTAGTCAGTGTAGTGTAGTGGGAGTGTGGGAGTCTAGTGATTATTTAACTGTGTGTAGTGCAGGCAGGTTCAGTGCTGCAGTGTAGTCAGTGTAGTGGGAGTGGGGATTATCTGTGTTAGTGCAGCTGCAGTGTTCACTTGTATATTCCAGTGACAGTTATACACTTGTACTTTTTGCAGGCAGCCAGTCACACCGCCGGCACCGCCACTCTCTGCCAGCGCTGTTCATTCATTCTGTCAGTGACCTTGTGCCGTGCCCAGTGCCCACTGCTCGCTCGCTGGCATATAAGCATCTCATTACACAGTATGACATCCTTGTGTGCCCACTGCATCCTTCAGTGACCTAGTTGTATATCCAGTGCCCACTGCTGTGCCCACTGCATCCTTCAGTGACCTTGTACTGTGCCCACTGCATCCTTCAGTGACCTAGTTGTATATCCAGTGCCCACTGCTGTGCCCACTGCATCCTTCAATGACCTTGTACTGTGCCCACTGCATCCTTCAGTGACCTAGTTGTATATCCAGTGCCCACTGCTGTGCCCGCATTGTCCTCCTCCTCCTGACTCAGTCGCTTCCACCAATGTACTCTGTCTGCGTTATATCACTGCCCGGGTCACCGGGTGCATTTAATTTTTTGGCCAGCACTATGACGCTGTGCTGCTACTACTACCACCAGTATGTTGCCATGGTCCTTCTGTGCTGCTGCTGCTGAACTGACCGCCCGCATTGTCCTCCTCCTCCTGACTCAGTCGCTTCCACCAATGTACTCTGTCTGCGTTATATCACTGCCCGGGTCACCGGGTGCATTTAATTTTTTGGCCAGCACTATGACGCTGTGCTGCTACTACTACCACCAGTATGTTGCCATGGTCCTTCTGTGCTGCTGCTGCTGAACTGACCGCCCGCATTGTCCTCCTCCTCCTGACTCAGTCGCTTCCACCAATGTACTCTGTCTGCGTTATATCACTGCCCGGGTCACCGGATGCATTTAATTTTTTGGCCAGCACTATGACGCTGTGCTGCTACTACTACCACCAGTATGTTGCCATGGTCCTTCTGTGCTGCTGCTGCTGAACTGACCGCCTGCATTGTTCTCCTCCTCCTGACTCAGTCGCTTCCACCAATGTACTCTGTCTGCGTTATATCACTGCCCGGGTCACCGGGTGCATTTAATTTTTTGGCCAGCACTATGACGCTGTGCTGCTACTACTACCACCAGTATGTTGCCATGGTCCTTCTGTGCTGCTGCTGCTGAACTGAACGCCCGCTTTGTCCTCCTCCTCCTGACTCAGTCGCTACCACGGTACCACCAATGTACTCTGTCTGCGTTATATCACTGCCCGGGTCACCGGGTGCATTTAATTTTTTGGCCAGCACTATGACACTGTGCTACTACTACTACCACCAGTATGTTGCCATGGTCCTTCTGTTCTGTGCTGCTGAACTGACCGCCCGCATTGTCCTCCTCCTCCTGACTCAATCGCTTCCACCAATGTACTCTGTCTGCGTTCACACTGCCCGGGTCACCGGGTGCATTTAATTTTTTGGCCAGCACTATGATGCTGTGCTGCTACTACTACCACCAGTATGTTGCCATGGTCCTTCTGTGCTGCTGAATTGACCGCCCGCATTGTCCTCGTCCTCCTGACTCACTCACTTCCACCAATGTACTCTGTCTGCGTTCACACTGCCCGGGTCACCGGGTGCATTTAATTTTTTGGCCAGCACTATGACGCTGTGCTGCTACTAGTACTACCAGTATGTTGCCGTGGTCCTTCTGTGCTGCTGAACTGACCGCCCGCATTGTCCTTCTCCTGACTCAGTCGCTACCACCACTGCACTCTGCGTTCACACTGCCCGTGTCCACTGACAACTCTGCTGCGATGTCATTGCTAATTGCTGCAAAAAAAAAAAAAATTACAAAAACCTCTCTGGGGCCTTTTTGGCGTCAGCCACTCATCCTCCTCCAGCGGTACCTTCGCCGCCAAGTGCCATTGGAACTCGCCTTCACCTCTTTGATTGCTTAACGCGTATATCCCTTTTTAAAACCACGTATTACCAATTAATAGCCCCATTTACAGTGGTGATTTGTCTTTAAAAGCCATTAAAAAAAAAAAGTTTTGTTGAAGTTATGTTGCCCCTTATCACCTTGATAATCCATGCAATTTGGGGGATTGTAGCATGTATGGGGGCTTTGTTATTAACGCCTCCGGGCGGGAATCCACGCGTGATTACGCCATTCACGGCAGAAAATCCGCGTGGTTGCGTGGACGCGGACGAAAATCCGCATGCGTCGGGGCCGAATGCGGATTTTTTTTGCAACCACGCGGATTGCCGAATTCGTGGATGAGGCACATCCGAGCATCCCTGCTTTAGACCAGTTCCAGGGTGTAGAGACCAAGGACCTCACACCCAGACTAGGAAACTGTGTTATTACTGTGTTATGCTTTAGACCAGTTCCAGGGTGTAGAGACCAAGGACCTCACACCCAAGACTAGGAACCTGTGTTATTACTGTGTTATGCTTTAGACCAGTTCCCTGGTGTAGAGACCAAGGACCTCACAACCAAGACTAGGGTCCTGTGTTATTACTGTGTTGTGCCTCAGGCTAGTTCCGGGGTGTAGAGACCAAGGACCTCACACCCAGCTTAGGGCCTCACTTCTATCTATTAGCAGCAGGGCATCCTGCAACTCAGCCTGGGCCCCTCTCCTAGGGGACCCTAGGCTCCAGGAGTATCTCCCACTGTCACAGGGGGTATTCCGCATTGCTTCCGACCACTGACTCCCCCAGTGGTCCATACCCAAAGTTGTATCTTTACATCATACACTCATTCATTACAGGTGTCCAGAGGTTAGCTATACCTAGATTATTGGTGATTCTGCAGATCATCCATAATCTGGTGTATATCTGTATTCTTGGTGATTCTGCAGATCACCAATAATCAGACTCTCTCTGCGTGTTGACACCGATCGTTACAGAACGGCAGACCCAAACAATATGGACGCACCGGGCAGCCGTCTGGATGCACTCACCACCTCGGTGGAGAATTGCACCAGCTTGTTGAATAGTCATCAGGCCCAGATCAATGATTTGACTGGGTCTATACAAGCCCTTCAGACGGCTGTTAATGCAGTGCGATCTCCTCTTGTTACAGACTTACGCATGTCTGTGCCCGAGAAGTTTTCTGGTCACAGATCTGATTTTCAAAACTTTAAAAATCGAGTGTAATCATACTTTGAGTTAAGGCCTAATTCATCAGGCACTGTTGCACAGAGAATTATTTTCATTAAAACACTATTGACAGGGGACTCTCAGACCTGGGCGTATGGTCTTCAACCTGGGGATGAGGCCCTGACTTCAGTGGAGGAATTTTTCAAAACTATGGCTATAATTTATGACGATCCGGACATTGCCTCTACCGCTGAGCGTAAGCTTAAGACTCTGTTATTGGCTAGATGGGGCTCATTTGCACTATTAGACTGTTTTTTGTCAGAATTATCAGATGCAGTTTCTAACCTGATGTTGGGATATCCTGAACCAAAGTCTATTGATGAGGCCATTACTTTAGCTGTTAGAGTGAACCATCATCTACGGTATCAGAGACAGGGTAGGGATAGTGTAAGATATGTTTCCTATGCCTCGTCTCCACCCGCCTCACCAACACCTGAACCCATGCAGATTGGTCGGTCAAAATTGTCGCGGGTCAAGCAGAGTCGCAGAAAGACTGAGCAGCTCTCCTTGTACTGTGCAGAGGAGGGTCATAAAGCGCAGAACTGTCCCAAGAAGTCGGGAAACGCTGCCGCCTAGGTGTAGTCAGAGGTAATACCCTAGGCGTGCAGAATGTACCTCTTAAGGATGATCGATTGCTTCTCCCATGTACTGTTTCATGGGAGGGTCAGACAGTTGCTAGCGAGGCTTTTCTCGACTCTGGCTCGGCCGCCAATTTTATTGATTACGAATTTGCTAGAAAATTGGGAATCCCTATTGTCCTGTTGAATCATAGGGTGTTTGTTACTGCAGTGGATGACTCTCCTCTGCAGAGTAAACACCCTCTGTCTCAGACTCCTGAGTTGGGGCTTACCATAGGGGTTTTACATCAGGAGAGTTTGCAGTTTTTCGTGTTGCGAATGGCGACTTCCACTATCATTCTTGGCCTGCCGTGGTTACGACTTCATGCCCCTCAGATTGATTGGGCTTCTGGTCAGTTAAAGAGCTGGTCGACCCACTGCTATCATCATTGTTTGGCGAAGGTAACCATGGGTAACACCAAAATTCAAGTGGAAGGTTTGCCAGGGTAGTATAAGGAATTTGCTGATGTGCAGGGGCGTCTGAGTCACTAGGCAACTATACATTTTTGCCTATGGCGCCGTTGGTGGGAGTGGGCGCTCTCTCGCCGCTCTGAGCGTGTTTATTTATTTATTTTTTATTTTTCCTTTCACCCAGGTCGGCGCCGGCTGTGACAGGCAGCTCAGCCTGTGCTCGGCGCCGCCTACTGGTCCACCCCCTTCCTCTCCTCCTTTCAGAGCGAGCAGCACGCACGTTAGTTTATATGTGCGGTGCTGCCGCCTACTGGTCCGCCCCCTCTCCCCGCCCCCTCTCTGTGCAGAGCGTGCGATTGCCGCACGCTAGTTAGTTTATATTTTGGCGCCGCCCCTAACTCCGCCCTCCGCCTGTCACATGTGGTTGAAGGCACTGTTGAGTGAAGCACCACAGGGACCAGTGCTACCGCCGGCTCTCTACACAAAATATCTGCAGAGGCGACACCTCACAGTGAGTGCCCTCTGCTACTGCTCGTCTTGATAATTTTTTTATATGCCCCCCTGGCTGGCCCTGATTTCCGCCCCCACCTCCCCTGGCCACATTATGATTATTTCCTGGTGAATGCTGGCGACGTTAGGATTATTTCCTGGGGAACGCTGCCACATTACGATTATTTCCTGGGGAACTCTGGTCACATTACGATTATTTCCTGGGGAACGCTGGCCGCATTACGATTATTTCCTGGGGAACGCTGGCCGCATTACGATTATTTCTTGGTGAACGCTGCCACATTACGATTATTTCCTGGGGAACGCTGGCCGCATTACGATGATTTCCTGGTGAACGCTGCCACATTACGATTATTTCCTGGGGAACGCTGGCCGCATTACGATTATTTCCTGGTGAACGCTGCCACATTACGATTATTTCCTGGGGAACGCTGGTCGCATTACGATTATTTCCTGGGGAACGCTAGCCGCTGGCCGCATTACGACTATTTCCTGGTGAACGCTGCCACATTACGATTATTTCCTGGGGAACGCTGGCCGCATTACGATTATTTCCTGGTGAACGCTGCCACATTACGATTATTTCCTGGGGAACGCTGGCCACATTACGACTATTTCCTGGTGAATGCTGCCACATTACGATTATTTCCTGGGGAACGCTGGCCGCATTACGATTATTTCCTGGTGAACGCTGCCACATTACGATTATTTCCTGGGGAACGCTGGCCACATTACGATTATTTCCTGGGGAACGCTGGCCGCATTACAACTATTTCCTGGTGAACGCTGCCACATTACGAATTTTTCCTGGGGAACGCTGGCCACATTGATTATTTCCTGGTGAATGCTGGCCACATTACGATTATTTCCTGGTGAACGCTGGCCGCATTACGATTATTTCCTGGTGAACGCTGCCACATTACGATTATTTCCTGGGGAACGCTGGCCGCATTACGATTATTTCCTGGTGAACGCTGCCACATTACGATTATTTCCTGGGGAACGCTGGCCGCATTACGATTATTTCCTGGGGAACGCTGGCCGCATTACGACTATTTCCTGGTGAACGCTGCCACATTACGATTATTTCCTGGGGAACGCTGGCCACATTACGATTATTTCCTGGGGAACGCTGGCCGCATTATGATTATTTCCTGGTGAACGCTGCCGCATTATGATTATTTCCTGGTGAACGCTGGACACATTGATTATTTCCTGGTGAATGCTGGCCACATTATGATTATTTCCTGGTGAACGCTGGCCGCATTACGATTATTTCCTGGTGAACGCTGCCACATTACGATTATTTCCTGGGGAACGCTGGCCGCATTACGATTATTTCCTGGTGAACGCTGCCACATTACGATTATTTCCTGGGGAACGCTGGCCGCATTACGATTATTTCCTGGGGAACGCTGGCTGCTGGCCGCATTACAACTATTTCCTGGTGAACGCTGCCACATTACGATTATTTCCTGGGGAACACTGGCCACATTACGATTATTTCCTGGGGAACGCTGGCCACATTACGATTATTTCCTGGGGAACGCTGGCCGCATTATGATTATTTCCTGGTGAATGCTGCCGCATTATGATTATTTCCTGGTTAACGCTGGACACATTGATTATTTCCTGGTAAATGCTGTCCACATTACGATTATTTTCTGGTGAACGCTGCCGCATTACGATTATTTTCTGGTGAATGCTGCCCACATTACAATTATTTTATGGTGAATCATTGCTGCGTTATAATTATTTTATGGTGAATCATTATTTTATGGTAAATCATTGCTGGGTTATAATTATTTTATGGTGAATCATTGCTGCGTTATAATTATTTTATGGTGAACCATTGCTGCGTTACTATTATTTTCATCAGGGGGACACTACACGGGGGGGGGGGGGGGGGGTGGCGCCACAAGTTTTCTCGCCTGGAGTGACAAAATAGCTAGAGACGCCCCTGCTGATGTGTTCTGCCCCAAGTCAGCAGACAAGCTCCCTCCTCACCGTCCCTTTGACTGCCCTATCGATTTGAGATCTGGTTGTATGCCCCCTAGAGGTCATCTTTATAACTTGTCTGGGCCAGAGAAATTGGCAATGCAAGAATACATCAAGGAAAATTTAGCTAAAGGCTTTATTTGTCCCTCTCGATCACCCGCAGGGGCTGGTTTCTTTTTTGTAAAAAAGAAAGATGGAGGTCTCCACCCCTGCAATGACTATCAGGGCCTAAATAAGATCACAGTGAAAAATCGTTATCCTTTGCCTTTAATTGACGATTTGTTCTCTCAGATCACTAATGCTAAAATTTTCTCGAAACTGGATTTAAGGGTGGCATACAACCTTGTGCGTATCAGGGACGGTGATGAGTGGAAGACGGCCTTTAACACACCCAACAGGCATTACGAGTACCTGGTGATGCCCTTCGGGTTGTGCAATGCCCCGGCCGTCTTCCAGGAACTGATTAATGAGGTGTTCAGACCGATATTGGGCAAATTACTTTTGGTATAGCTCGATGATATATTGATCTTTTCGTCTACCCTCTCAGAACATCGGAGACATGTTAAGATTGTTCTGGAGAAGCTGAGACAAAATCAATTATATGCTAAACTGGAAAAGTTCATTTTCGAGGTGACTTCTGTGGCTTTCTTGGGGTACATAATATCTACCTCGGGCCTTGCTATGGATCCTGGGAAAGTCTCTGCTGTCATGGACTGGCCGCAGCCTGTGGGTCTAAAGGCCATCCAGAGATTCCTGGGTTTTGCAAATTACTACAGGAGGTTTATAAAGGGGTACTCTACTGTGGTCGCACCCCATACTAGTCTCACCAAGAAAGGGGCCAATACTCACCACTGGTCCAAGAAGGCTCTGTCGGCCTTTACCACCCTCAAGAAACTGTTCTGCACCAATCTTGAGACATGTTGATGTCACCTTCCCTTTAATTGTGGAGGTCGATGCCTCTGAGGTGGGGGTGGGGGCTGTGCTGTCTCAGCGTTCCGGTTTGCAGGGTAAACTCCACCCATGTGCCTACTTCTCCCGTAGGTTTTCCCCAGCAGAGAAAAACTACGATATAGGTAACCGAGAACTTCTGGCCATCAAGCTAGATTTTGAGGAATGGCGACATTGGTTAGAAGGAGCAGAACATACTATCACAGTTTACACGGACCACAAGAATTTAGAGTACATAGAAAGTGCCAAGAGACTCAGCCCCCGACAGGTCCGGTGGTCACTATTCTTTTCCAGATTCACCTTTATAATTACCTATACCCCTGGCAGTAAGAACATCAAGGCTGATGCCTTATCCAGGTGTTTCAAACCCAAAACAACACAGCCCTCAGCCCCCGAGACTATTCTGCCTTGGAAAATTGTGTTAGCAGCCACAGAGATCTGGAATGATTGGGCTGCCACACTGGCTCCTTATCAGCAGGATGTCCCAGAGGGAAAGCCTGAGGGAGTGTTGTTTGTGCCCTTGCCTTTTCGTTTGCAGCTCTTACAGTTGTTTCATTCACACAAAGATGCTGGTCATCCGGGGGCCACCAGAACACAGGACCTCCTTGCTAGGTGTGCGTGGTGGCCGTCATTGGCCATGGACTGTAAGGAGTTTGTGAGAGAATGTGCTGTATGTGCTAGGAGCAAACCTTCTCGTCAGGCACCTGTTGGAACTTTGCAGCCGTTGCTGGTGCCCAGTGAGCCGTGGACTCATCTATCCATGGATTTTGTGGGTGAACTCCCCAGATCTGAGGGAATGACTGTCATTTGGGTGGTGGTAGACAGATTCAGCAAGATGGCCCATTTTATCCCTCTGAAAGGACTCCCCTCAGCCAGGAGCTGGCTAGTCTCTTCATCCAACACATCTTCCGGCTGCATGGCATTCCGGAGAATGTAGTGTCAGATAGGGGAGTCCAATTCGTTTCCAAATTCTGGAAGGCATTCTGTCATCACATGGTCATGGATCTCTCGTTTTCATCAGGCTACCACCCACAGACAAATGGCCAGACTGAGAGAGTCAATCAATCCATGGAACAGTTTCTCAGATGTTATGTGGCTGATGCACAAACCGACTGGGTAAAGTTTTTGCCTTTCGCAGAGTTTGCGCACAACAATCTGAAAAGTTCCTCCTCTGGCTTTTCTCCTTTTCAAGTAGTGTCGGGAAGGTCAACTTAGTTTGCTCCATTGCCAGTTGCATCTACTCCTTTCCCAGCATTGGAGGATTGGCAAAGGGCATTAAGACAGATTTGGACAATGGTTAAAACAAATTTGGGAAAGGCATTTTAGTCCCAGAAGAAGCAAGCTGATAAGAAACGGTCCGCTGAGTGGGACTTTTCACCAGGGGATTTGGTGTGGGTGTCTACGCGGCACTTGGCACTAAAACAACTGTCACCCAAATTGGGTCCCAGGCAGGGCCGGATTTACAGTTCAGGAGCCTATAGGCACAGAAGTTCTGGCGCCCTAAGCCCCGCCTATCAGCACAGGCCACACCCACAACTCACGCCTCCTTTTCTTACGAAAACTAATGTAGATATTACCAAAGGCAATTAGAGAACACTAACAATATGCAGATATTGCCAATGACAGGCAGAATTTACCAAATATATGATATTACTAACAACAAGAAGAGAATACAGATCACAAGGCATTAATACAGATAACGCACAGTTTCTAATTACAGGCAGGTACTAATGAGTAGATTTTAGTGATGGGTAGATTCTATTGATAGGAAGGTTTAGGTAGGCAATATGGATGTTCTGTGAGTTGATCCAAATTTGGTTGCAATTAGTCTGCTTGTGGGAAGCAGCTGTGTCCTGCCTCTCCACATGGAAACAGCACACTGTTTGGGTATATCCAAGTGATGTCACACTAAGGACTGAGCTCAATCCATACAGGTGACACTTAATATAATAGGCGCCTCATCAGTCCTCAAAGGATACCTTAATCCTAAACATATCATCAAATTGACGCCCCGTGTGTGTGTGTGTGGGGGGGGGAGGGGTTATGCATGTGCTTACTGTGTTTCCCGTGTCCAAGCATCTGTGTCCATTTGCCCATTTTCCTCCCGTTCAGAGTCCTGGTCGGCACCCTGTGACCCTCACATACTATGCTGTGCACGCGCAGTTTGTCTGACGGGTACGTCTTGGTGCAAGAGTGCGCACGTAAAGCACTTGGAGGTTCCCAGCTAGTGCGGTCACAAGGCGCCCAAGCGGACATACTGTGCATGCACAGCATAGTATGTCTGGGTTTGAGAGCGCCAACAGGACCCTTAGAATGGGGAGGAAAATAACCAAACGGAGGCAGACACCGGCCCACGGGAGGTGCATTAAGCATATGTACAACTCCCCTCACACACAGACAATTTGAGGATATGATTAGGACTAAGATATCCTTTAAAAGAAATATCAGGCATTCGCGAAAATGTGGAAAATGCGATGTACTTACCTGTTGCTTCCTCCAGCCCCGGAAAGCTATGTGTCCCTTGCTACAGTTCTGCTCCCAGCTGGTCTCCAAAGGTCCCCTCGGTTGCAGATGCCAACCTGGCAAGGTCGTTATTTTCTGCGCCATTGTGCGGCTGCTCACGATCACGTAGCCGGGAGATGTGTGCAAATGCAGCACTTCTGCGCCTGCACAGAACACTCCCGGCTACATGAGCGTGATCCCGCAGGTGCAGAAGATACCAACCTCGCTGGGTTGGCATCTGCAACCGAGGGGACCTTTGGAGGCTGCATGGCAACGGAGCTGCGGCAAGGGACACATAGCTTTCCAGGGCTGGAGGAAGCAACAGGTAAGTAGATCGCATTTTCTTTAAAATACATACTTCAACCCTCACTGATCTCTAGCTGAGAGACTAAATTACTTCCTCCTTTTAAACGTGTCCCCTTCTGAGGCAATCCTATGCTTCCCCTTACTCCTTCATGTGGCTCCCCTCCCCATTTGACACCTAGTCCTGGCCTCCAGCAGTGTTTTCACAGAGTGACACCTCAGCACTGACCAGCTGTCACCTGATATGATCAGAGCAGCAAATACATCTGATCAGTTCAGGTCATATCTGGACAGAGCTACCTGTCACCCTATGGAAACATCACAGGATTGTCACAGCAGGGGATACTGTTCAGGAGGGGAGGGGGGAGCATTATAGTCTCTCAGCTAGGAAAAGGAGGGGGGGGGGGAGAATCAAAGGTCCCAAGCCTCTCTGCATAAATGATCAGCCACTTACTGTCCCTGTAACTGGCTGCAGATGTTCTTGCTGCAATGCAGGTAGTCTGTGTAAATGCAGCTGGTCCTGTAACTGTGATGTCATGGAGCAGGAGGAATGGCATCTTCAAAAGTCCCGGGCACAGGAACAGGCTGAACCAATAGACACAGGGAGGGGGGATGAGGGCAGAGCTGTAGCCCACACGCTGTGCAGCAATCACAGCATTCCCTGCTGCTCTCCCCACCACTCGCCTGTCACTTTACTGACCCTGTGCCAGCACGTGTGAAATGGAAGGAGGACGGAGCTGTGTGTACTTAGCCTGGCTCTGCTTTCTCCTCCTCCCTCCTCCTCTACAGACTTTGTAGTGACTTCAGTAACTTTCACCCCTTATAACCCCCGGCGGCTACAGAGTGAACAAATAAAGCCACCCGGAGGACAGTGTACGCTGCTCTCATCTCCCAGACACCCGGGTCCATGGCACTGCTCTCACACTGTCTACATCTCACTGTGCCCCCAATAGAATACACACGGGGCGGGGGCGGAGTTGTAATGTAAACAGTGCAGCCGGGGCGGGCAGTGGTTCCTCAAACTCCCAGCCAGCAGCAGACGGACAATCTCACCGCCCCCCCCCCCGCCGCCTATGCACGCAGCTAGCTGTTGTTCACACAAGCGCTGCGTGCAGGCATGGAAACGGTGGGCGGGGAGAGCGGGGTAATGAATGCGTGTGTGCATGTGTTGTCACTAGCCACCCGCAGCCCGCCCCTCTCTGTAGTTGCAGCCGCGGCCACACCATTATCATGTAAATGAGGGCGCGAGCGGCCGCTATTGCACTTTCACTCATTTAAATTTAAAGGGGACATGACACAAACCCGCCCTTTGACCAATCAGGCGCCTGTAGGCACGTGCCTAGTGTGCCTTATGGTAAATCCGGCCCTGGTCCGAGGTTTATTGGGCCATTCCCGGTGACCAAGAAAATTAATGCTGTCACTTATGCTGTTGATCTTCCTACCAGTATGCGAGGTGTAAGATCATTCCAGGTGTCATTGCACAAGCCGACAGTGCAGGTGGATTCCGCTCCCCCCCCCTGTATTGATTGATGATCAACCTGAGTATGAGGTTGAAAAGATTCTGGACTCCCGGCTGGTGCAAAATTCAGTGCAGTATCTGGTTCACTGGAAAGGTTATGGTGTGGAGGATAGAACTTGGGTGCCAGATTGCCGCATGCACGCAGAGGAATTAAAGAAAGAGTTCCATGACTTACATCCTGGGAAGCATGGTGGGAAGTGTCGGGAGTCCACTCCTAAAGGGGGGGGGGTACTGTGAAGAATTGCAGAAAAGCCGCCACATGCACTGACAGCATGGCGGCTAGTTCCGTGTTCAGGCCGGCGGTTTCCGTGCGGCGACATACAGTAGGTCTGATGTGGTACAGCCTTCATGTGCACACAGGCTGAGGAATACGCGCTCGCGCGCCGAGAGGCAGAAGCTTTATGGGAAACAGAGAGGGATCAGCTGACCCGCGTGGTCAGCTGACCTCGCAGCAAACGGCGATTGGCTGAAGGGCAACGGGCGGCGCTGATCAGCGCTGCACTATATAAGATCTTCCCCTTCAGTCTCACGTTGTCTGCCGTTGCAAATGCTTGCGTGTTAGCACACAGACCATAATCAGATCCCACAGTGTGTTAGAACCAGGAGGACCTGGGAATTCACACTGAGCCAGATTACTATTCTGTGTTATTACTGTGTTATGCTTTAGACCAGTTCCAGGGTGTAGAGACCAAGGACCTCACACCCAGACTAGGAAACTGTGTTATTACTGTGTTATGCTTTAGACCAGTTCCAGGGTGTAGAGACCAAGGACCTCACACCCAGACTAGGAAACTGTGTTATTACTGTGTTATGCTTTAGACCAGTTCCAGGGTGTAGAGACCAAGGACCTCACACCCAAGACTAGGAACCTGTGTTATTACTGTGTTATGCTTTAGACCAGTTCCCTGGTGTAGAGACCAAGGACCTCACACCCAGCTTAGGGCCTCACTTCTATCTATTAGCAGCAGGGCATTCTGCAACTCAGCCTGGGCCCCTCTCCTAGGGGACCCTAGGCTCCAGGAGTATCTCCCACTGTCACAGGGGGTATTCCGCATTGCTTCCAACCACTGACTCCCCCAGTGGTCCATACCTAAAGTTGTATCTTTACATCATACACTCATTCATTACAGGTGTTCAGAGGTTAGCTATACCTGGATTATTGGTGATTCTGCAGATCATCCATAATCTGGTGTATATCTGTATTCTTGGTGATTCTGCAGCTCACCAATAATCAGACTCTCTCTGCGTGTTGACACCGATCGTTACAGAAACAGTCCAATAAAGCAAAATGTTCCCATCTTGAGGAGACTGCCCACTTTCTGAACTCCGAGGTGTAATCCTCCACTGCACCATTATCCTGACGTAATCTTTTCAGTTTTCTCTCAGCCGTAGCGGCTATATCCGGGTCATCATAGATTACAGCCATGGCTTTAAAAAAATCCTGCATGGAAGAAAAGGCCTCATGGCCATCAGGCAGACTATAAGCCCATGTCTGGGAATCCTCATGTAACAGAGTTTTGATTAGTGTCACTCTCTGACGTTCATTGCCTGATGATGTGGGTCTCATTTCGAAATAAGACATAACGTATATACTCGCATATAAGCCGACCCGCATATAAGCCGACCCAAATGATTGACCCCCATATAAGCCGGGGGTAGGAAATGCTGGATTGGTGCAGCCCCCCAGTGTGTCCCAGTATAGCTAGTATAGTGCCCAGTATAGCTAGTAAAGTGCCCAGTATAGCCAGTATAGTGCCCAGTATAGCCAGTATAGTGCCCAGTATAGCCAGTATAGTGCCCAGTATAGCGCCCAGTATGGGTAGGTAGTGCCTCAGTTTAGCTAGTATAGTGCCCAGTTTAGCTAGTATAGTGCCCAGTTTAGCTAGTATAGTGCCCAGTTTAGCTAGTATAGTGCCCAGTTTAGCTAGTATAGTGCCCCAGTATGGCTAGTATAGTGCCCCAGTATGGCTAGTAAAGTGCCCAGTTTAGCCAGTATAGTGCCCAGTATAGCGCCCAGTATGGGTAGGTAGTGCCTCAGTATAGCTAGTATAGTGCCCAGTTTAGCTAGTATAGTGCCCAGTTTAGCTAGTATAGTGCCCCAGTATGGCTAGTAAAGTGCCCAGTTTAGCCAGTATAGTGCCCAGTTTAGCCAGTATGGTGCCCAGTTTAGCTAGTATAGTGCCCAGTTTAGCTAGTATAGTGCCCAGTTTAGCTAGTATAGTGCCCCAGTATGGCTAGTATAGTGCCCAGTTTAGCCAGTATAGTGCCCTGTTTAGCTAGTATAGTGCCCAGTTTGGCTAGTATAGTGCCCAGTTTAGCTAGTATAGTGCCCCAGTATGGCTAGTAAAGTGCCCAGTTTAGCCAGTATAGTGCCCAGCATAGGTAGGTAGTGCTCCCCCCGCTCCCCGCTCCCCCCGCGGCCGCCGCTGCTATTACCTGCTTAGGCAGGGGCCGCTTCCTAATCCGCGTTCCCCTTCTGAACTTTCAGAGTGTATCACAGCAGCGCGCCCGGCGCTGCTGCTGTGACGATGCAGAGTGCAGGAAAGAGCGCGGCGCTCTTTCCTGCACTCTGCATCGTCACAGCAGCAGCGCCGGGCGCGCTGCTGTGATACACTCTGAAAGTTCAGAAGGGGAACGCGGATTAGGAAGCGGCCCCTGCCTAAGCAGGTAATAGCAGCGGCGGCCGCGGGGGGAGCGGGGAGCGGGGGGAGCACTATAGCGGCGATCTGTATCGCCGTTACCAGGGGAACCGCTCTTTCCTGCCCCCTGCATCGTCACAGCAGCAGCGCCAGGCGCGCTGCTGTGATACACTCTGAAAGTTCAGAAGGGGAACGCGGATTAGGAAGCGGCCGCTGCCTAAGCAGGTAATAGCAGCGGAGGCCGCGGGGGGAGCGGGGAGGGGGGGAGCGGGGCGCAGGCCACCCACCACCCACCACTAGACCACCAGGGAAGACTCACATACAAGCCGACCCCCCAACTTTTGACCCCCTTTTTGGGGGTCAAAAATTCGGCTTGTATTTTAGTATATACGGTACATCTGTTCCTGAAATTTCTAAAGTCTGATTTCTGACCTGAGAATCTCTCTGGGAGTGCCATCTTGGGTTCAACTACATGAGGGGGAGGCAATTGTGCTGGAGGTGCCTGCAAATTGCGCACCGAATCAGATAAGAGGTTAATCTGAGACTGTTGTGATGTCACAGTGGCATTTAACTGCTCTACAGCTGTAGTAAGAGCTAGCACCTGCGCACATAAATCCTCCATAGTGGTCATGGTCTGTTGTTATGTAATGATCAGTGGCGTAACAGATGATCAGATCGTGCTCAATCAGAACAATGGTCAGTATTTTAATCAGAATGTGATCACAGGTGTTTTGGTGCACAGTAGTATCAGGAGTAATCCTAAAGTGATAGCCCTAGAGGCTGAGGGTATCACTATGCAGAGAGTGGTCGTACAAGCAAGGTCAGCAACGGGTTGGTCAGTAACAGTACAGAATCGTCAGGCAATATCGTAGTCCAAATAACAGGCCAAGGTCAGCAGCAGATCAGATTGGCAAAGTACAGAATCGAGAGGCAAAAATCAGGGTCAGTAATCAGGCAGAGAATTGGCAACAGATCAGATAGGTACAGTACAGAATCAGGAGGCAGAGAGCAGAGTCAGAGGTTCAAGCAAGAGGTCATACACAGAAATATCAAATACAATAATAGTAATTATCCTAAGCTATGTGTGAATCCCCGGGGTCCTGCCGGATCAAGCACACTAGGAACTGACTAAGGTCTGAGAGCTAGCACTGTGAAGTATTTGCAACAACAGACAAAGAGCAAATGGCAAGCAGGTCCTAATTAGAGTTGGGCCGAACCTCCGATTTTAGGTCGAAAGTGATGGAAAAGATGTTTCAAGGGGTCTAACACCTGGAGGGGGGCATGGCGGAGTGGGATACACGCCAAAAGTCCCCGGGAAAAATCTGGATTTGACGCAAAGCAGCGTTTTAAGGGCAGAATGAATGCTAAATGACAGGCCTAAAGTGCTTTAAAACATCTTGCATGTGTATACATCAATCAGGTAGTGTAATTAAGGTACTGCTTCACACTGACACACCAAACTGTTCACTGAACAGAACAGGTATGCAGTGGCGGGTTCACTGAACAAAACAGGTATGCAGTGGCGGGTTCACTGAACAGAACAGGTATACAGTGGCGGGTTTACTGAACAGAACAGGTATGCAGTGGCGGATTCACTGAACAAAACAGGTATGCAGTGGCGGGTTCACTGAACAGAACAGGTATGCAGTGGCAGGTTTACTGAGCAGAACAGGTATGCAGTGGCGGGTTCATTGAACAGAACAGATATACAGTGGCGGGTTCACTGAACAGAACATGTATGCAGTGGCGGGTTCACTGAACAGAACAGGTATACAGTGGCGGGTTCACTGAACAGAACAGGTATGCAGTGGCGGGTTCACTGAACAGAACAGGTATACAGTGGCGGGTTTACTGAACAGAACAGGTATGCAGTGGCGGGTTCACTGAACAAAACAGGTATGCAGTGGCGGGTTCACTGAACAGAACAGGTATGCAGTGGCGGGTTTACTGAGCAGAACAGGTATGCAGTGGCGGGTTCACTGAACAGAACAGATATACAGTGGCGGGTTCACTGAACAGAACATGTATGCAGTGGCGGGTTCACTGAACAGAACAGGTATGCAGTGGCGGGTTCACTGAACAGGTATGCAGTGGTGGGTTCACAGAACAGGTATGCAGTGGTGGGTTCACAGAACAGGTATGCAGTGGTGGGTTCACTGAACAGGTATGCAGTGGTGGGTTCACAGTACAGGTATGCAGTGGTGGGTACACAGAACAGGTATGCAGTGGTGGGTTCACAGAACAGGTATGCAGTGGTGGGTTCACAGAACAGGTATGGAGTGGTGGGTTCACAGAACAGGTATGCAGTGGTGGGTTCACAGAACAGGTATGCAGTGGTGGGTTCACAGTACAGGTATGCAGTGGTGGGTTCACAGAACAGGTATGCAGCCAGGGACAAGCTAAGCCTAACTAATCTTTCCCTATGAGAGAGTGTGCAGCAGCTCACCCTACTCTCACTAATGCAGGCACACGAGTGACCGTAATGGTCGCCGCTGCCTGCCTTTTAGTAGGGGGGGAGTGGCTCCAGGGGCTAGTGTAGCCTAATTGGCTTCACTGGGCCTGCTGACTGTGATGTAGAGGGTCAAAGTTGACCCTCATGGTGCATTATGTGGCAAACCGAACTTCCGCAAAAGTTCGGCCCAACTCTAGTCCTAATATACACAGGACCATCCGAACGGTGCCGCCCAGAAGCCCAGCCAATCAGCTAGCAGGGAGTTGTCAGCTGACCGGTGGGTCAGCTGACAGGCCTCCTGGGCGTATAAGTGCGGCGGCGATCCGCGCGCACGCGAGCCTGACACTCGCCACCATACTGTGAAGGACCGGACCTCCCTGATGCCGACGGGAGGCCCAGGGAGGCCTGGGGAAGCGGCGGCTGCGCCGCTATCCGCATCACCCATGGCCGGCATGACAAAGCCCTAGCACATCTTTTGGAGCAAAAATTAATATAAGACTGTGTCTTATTTTTGAGGAAACACTGTAATATCCCCACAGAAAAGCTGGATACACAATACAGAATGCCAATATTAATAACAATTATTTATACCTGGTCCCTATTGTAATGGTATCAGTACAACAAATGTACCATTATTTATTGTTATCCTGATAATACCTTGGGTACCAGCACAACGATTGTACCATTTTTATTACTATCTTTGATAATTAATGACGATTATTATGGAAAATGTGGAATGTGAATCCTTCACACATATATAAACATACATATCAGCACAGAAAAATCCACAGTATTGCCTGACCACTTCATAATATTATTATTTGTAATGCTTGTGTATAGCCTTAGCCTTAGCCTACTACGATCTTAGGTAGATTAGGGATTATAGTTAGTTGTGTACTATACTAGTTTAGTTAATTTGTACTGTAGTCTGTGAGTTTATTAGCTTCAGTACTGTGTTAGTTACTGACTGTGTACAGGCCAGCAGCATCTGTTTTTACCTGTGACTGTCATCTGCTACTACTATACTACTACTACCACTTCTACTACTACTAGTTTACTTAATTTCTACTGTTAGTTTATTAGCTTCTGTACTGTGTAATAGTTACTTCACAGGCCAGCAAGCATCTGTTGTGATCTGTGACTGTCATCTGCCCGACCCTATTGATTGCGTCTGTGTGTGAGTGACCGACTTTAATTGTCACTCACTGTCTGCCACAGGACTTAGTTATCATGTACTACACTAGGGATTATAGTTAGTTGCGTACTACTACTACTTGTAACGAGCGGCAGGGATACGACGGCGTGACCACCACTGCCCTCCCCGTCGCTCAGACTAGCAGGACACCGCACGCAGGTCTCTCAGCCGCACATGAACTTTGGGCTACGCGCGCACACGCCCAGCGGCAGGACCTTTATGGGTTGCGGAGACCGGTCAGCTGACTTGCGGGTGTCTGTTGTTGCGAATACTTCGTGTTAGTGCTCAGACCTTTGATAGCTGTTACATACATAATTACATAGTTACATAGTTATTTTGGCTGAAAAAAGACATACGTCCATCGAGTTCAACCAGTACAAAGTACAACTCCAGCCCGTCCCCCACATACCCCTGTTGATCCAGAGGAAGGCGAAAAAAACCCCACCAGGCATGGTCCAATTAGCCCCAAATGGGAAAAATTCCTTCCTGACTCCAGATGACAATCAGATAAAATCCCTGGATCAACATCATTAGGCATAACCTAGTAATTGTAGCCATGGATGTCTTTCAACGCAAGGAAAGCATCTAAGCCCCCTTTAAATGCAGGTATAGAGTTTGCCATAACGACTTCCTGTGGCAATGCATTCCACATCTTAACCACTCTTACTGTAAAGAACCCTTTCCTAAATAAATGGCTAAAACGTTTTTCCTCCATGCGCAGCTCATGTCCTCTAGTCCTTTGAGAAGGCCTAGGGACAAAAAGCTCATCCGCCAAGCTATTATATTGCCCTCTAACATGTATTTATACATGTTAATTAGATCTCCTCTAAGGCGTCTTTTCTCTAGACTAAATAAACCCAGTTTATCTAACCTTTCTTGGTAAGCGAGACCTTCCATTCCACGTATCAATTTTGTAGCTCGTCTCTGCACCTGCTCTAAAACTGCAATATCTTTTTTGTAATGTGGTGCCCAGAACTGAATTCCATATTCCAGATGTGGCCTTACTAGAGAGTTAAACAGGGGCAATATTATGCTAGCATCTCAAGTTTTCATTTCCCTTTTAATGCATCCCAAAATTTTGTTCGCTTTAGATGCAGCGGCTTGGCATTATTTAACTTGTTGTCGATGAGTACTCCTAAGTCCTTCTCCAAGTTTGATGTTCCCAACTGTATCCCATTTATTTTGTATGGTGCTAATCAGTAGTGTAATCAGTGTATGGTGCTAATCAGTGGTGTAATCAGTAGCATTCTATTATATTGTATATTATTGTGTATGAACCTTGCCTGAACTTCTGACCATTCTTCTGCCTTCTGATTCTGTACTCTGCCATTCTGATCTGTTGCTGATTTTCTGCCTGAACCTTTGACTCTGATTTGTGCCTCCTGATTTTGTACTTTATCTGCCCGACCCATTGCCGACCTTAGCTTATACCAGACTACGAATTTGCCTGATGATTCTGTGCTGCTGCTGACTGACAGCCAAGGGATATCACATAGGAGTACTCCTGTATATTGTGCACCTAATCACCTGTGATCACACTCTAATTAAAGTACTGATATTGTGCTAGTTAGTTGTTGCTGGTGAGCTTTCCGCTGATTTGTCATCAGTAAAATACTGTTCTTTATATCTGCATTAGTGGTGATACTGCAGATCACCACATAATCAGATATCTGTTCTCTCGCTGACACACAGCATTACACAACAACAGACCATATTTATGTATGCACCTTGTAATCGGGTCCAGGCTTTGACCACGGCAGTAACCAGCCTGACTGCCACGGTCAGTGCGCAACAGACGCAAAGTAATCAACTGTCTGAAGCGGTACATGCCTTACAGAACCCCACTTTACCAGTGCAATCCCCTCCTGTTATGGAACTGAGAATGCCTCTCCCAGAGAAATTCTCAGGTCACAGATCAGATTTCAGGAATTTTAAAAATCCGTGTATGTCGTATTTTGAATTGCGGCCTATGTCCTCTGGTACAGAACAGCAGAGGGTCACCTTGATCAAAACTCTATTATCTGGAGACTCTCAGACTTGGGCATACAGTTTACCTGAAGGACATGAGGCATTAGCTTCTGTTCAGGGTTTTTTGATTCTATGGCTGTAATCTATGACGGCCCCGATATTGCGGTTACAGCAGAAAGAAAATTAAAAACCCTCCGTCAGGGACTCAATACGGTCGAGACTTATGCTGCCAAATTTAGAAGGTGGGCGGTTTCAGCAAGATGGGGACAATTCCCTCTGTTAGATTGTTTCTTGACAGACCTGTCAGACTGAGTTTTAGATGTGATGATCAGGCATCCTGAGCCCAAGACAGTGGATGATGCAATCACATTGGCGGTCGAGATTGATCGCCGTATTCGTTATCAAAAACAGAGCAGATACAGGGGTTCTATTAAATCCGCTCCTTCCTCTGTGTTCTTCCCCATTGCGCAGGATGAACCGATGCAGGTCGGCCAGTCCAGATTGTCAGAGTTAGAGAAGAATAGAAGAAGAAAAGAGGGTCTATGTCTATACTGTGCTGAAAAGGGTCATATGGTGCAAAATTGTCTAAAAAGAAGCAGAAAACTCCTCCGCCTAGGTGTAGTTAGAGGTACTACCCTAGGCGAGCCAGTGTTACCTCTACCTGATAAAAGACTATTATTGCCTTGTTCTATAACTTGGGGAGATCAAGTTATATCTACCCGAGCATTTATAGATTCTGGCTCCGCAACTAATTTTATGGATCTTGATTTTGCCTGTAAATGGGGCTTATTCCATTGGACAGACACATTTTTGTCACCGCAGTGGACGATTCTCCTTTACAGGGTAGACGACCGTCCTGTGGGGGTGCTCCACAAGGAAGAAATTCAATTTTTTGTGCTTAAAATGGCCACTTCTACAGTGATTCTGGGGATGCCTTGGTTGAGAAAACACTCTCCTCAGATAGACTGGAGTTCCGGCCAACTGCTAAGCTGGTCTCCATTTTGTCATCATCATTGTATGAAGAACGTTTCTGTTTGTGCTACCAAGATTCATGTAGAAGGGGTGCCACCTCAGTTTTCTGACTTTTCAGATGTGTTCTGTTCCAAATCGGCAGATACACTCCCTCCACATCAGCGTTTTGATTGCCCTATTGAACTGAGGTCGGGTATCATGCCCCCCAGAGGTCATGTATATAACCTCTGTGGTCCAGAGAAAATTGCTATGAAAGAATACATTAAAGAGAATCTGGCTACAGGCTTTATCCGTCCTTTTAAGTCCCCTGCAGGGGCAGGATTTTTTTTTCGTTCAGAAGAAGGATGATGGATTACGGCCCTGTATTGATTACAGGGAACTCAAAAAGAATCACCATAAAGAATCGCTATCCCCTTCCTTTGATTGCCGACTTGTTTTCACAAATTACCAATGCCAGTATTTTTTCTAAATTGGACCTGCGGGGGGCATACAACCTTGTCCACATCGGAAAGGGTGACGAGTAGAAGACGGCATTCAACACACCCAATGGGCATAACGAATACCTCGGGTGGTTGTGTAATGCTACAGCTGTCTTTCAGGAACTTGTCAATGAGATTTTCAGAGAAGTTTTGGGCCATTTTTTGGTAGTCTATCTAGATGACATTCTGATCTATTCTAAGAGTTTGTCGGAACATCGGGAACATGTTAGATTTGTATTGCTAAAACTCAGGCAGAACAATCTATATGCTAAACTCGAAAAATGCATTTTCGAAGTAACTGAGGTACCTTTTCTAGGGTACATAATTTCTACCTCAGGTTTGACTATGGATCCCAAAAAAGTCTCGGCTATCGGGTTGAAGGCACTTCAGAGATTTCTGGGATTCGCCAATTATTACAGAAAATTTATTAAAGGCTTTTCCTCAGTGGGGTCTCCTCTTACTGACCTCACTAAGAAGGGGCTGACAGTTACAACGTCTGAGGAGGCTCAGTCTGCCTTTTCATTGTTGAAGAACTTGTTTTGCTCCACCCCTATTCTTCGTCATGTTGATGTTAGCTGTCCATTTATTGTTGACGTAGATGCATCTGAGATAGGGGTGGGGGCAGTGCTAACTTAATATTCGGGCTATCAAGGCCGTCTACACCTGTGTGCATTCTTTTCCTGCAGAAAAGAATTATGATATCGGGAATAGAGAGCTCTTGGCTATTAAGCTGGCTTTTGAGGAGTGGCGTCATTGGTTAGAGGGAGCTGAGCATGTCATTACTGTATATACAGATGTAATGATCCGCTCAGCTGCCTGCGCAGGCAGGCAGCCTTTTGACCACTGTTCAGGTCTGCATTCTGCAGGTCTCTGGAAGAGAGACCTTTTGTCAGTTTGGCAGCTTGCTGCTGAGGAATTTGCATACGTTTGTCATGCAGATTGCCTAGCCACATCCTTTGTAGGCTTGCTCTATATATACCATGTGATATCACAGATCTGGGCTGGTCATAAGGGTTAGTCCTGTGAAACACTCTTGGAGTGTCAGCTTTGCTCTTTGTTTGAAGATTAGCCTAGAGTAATTCCTGGGACTGCACTAGGCAGGTTAGGTGCAGTTAGGATTGCATATCTGTTTTGTTTGTCTGTTGCGATTGTCCTGTCCCATTGGTGGTCGACAGGAAGTTGTTCTGATCTTTGTTCTTGGAGTATAGCTGGATCAGCGGTTGCTACCAGCTATCTCATCTGATCTGTCTTGCCAGGATCGCACTCGCCTTGCGCTAGTGCTGTGGATCCTTCTGTTCTGTCTTCCTGGATCGCACTAGCCTCTTGCGCTAGTGCTGTGGATCCTATCTCTCACTTATTCCTGTTTTCGTGTATCTGTCTTGTCTGCTACGAACGCTTGCTGGAGGCTCGGTGAGGTAACCGTTAAGCAAGCGCTCGCGTCCTCTGTTTCATGTTTGTCTGTCGGTGGTTAGTTAGGCGTGCTTGTCTCTGTTGTGCTTATCACGCGGAGACCGCGCATGAACGCGTGCACTGTTGCGAATGAGTGCGGTGTTCGCGTTTAGCTAGCGTTTGTTATTTTCCTTATCTTCTCATTGTATGATTTGCTGTGGCTTTGCTACTCTCGTGCTCTGCCTTGCTGTAGCCTTGTGTCACCTCTGGCAATCGCCTCTCTCGCGATTGCATTCCTACTTCATATCTACTGTTGTGTATGCACCGTCGCGGGTTGGTGACTAGTTTGGTGCACACACATACAATCTGTCCCTGTGCTCATTCTCTTTCGCAATAGCTTCTCTTGCGATTGCGTTCTCACTTGGTTTCCTTTGTTGTGTGTCCGCCGTCGCAGGGTGACATACATACATTCCTCATCTGTGCTTATTCAGTCTTGTGTCGCTGTTAGCAATCGCCATCTCTGGCGATTGCCTTCTCTCCTGTTCTTCATGGTTGTGTATGCACTGTCGCGGGTTGGCGATTAGATTGGTGCACACACATACCCTCTGTCACTTTGCTCTCTCTCCTTCAGGGCTATCTTGCCCTGCGTTTCTTCCCGTCGTGCAATTCCTGTCTTACGTCTGTGGCAGGGCGGAGGAGCTGTTCCTCTGCACTCCACAGCTCCACCTGCCGACAGGAATTTCCCTCTACAGGTGCATTGCACCTTTTGCTGGGTTCCCTCAAATTACACGCTTGTGGAGGATTTCCGCAGTGTCAGCGCACGTCCTGTGCGCTGATCACGGAGAGAATTCCACAATCGTTACAACAGATCATAAGAACCTCGAGTACATTGAAGGGGCTAAGAGGCTCAGCCCCAGACAAGCTCGTTGGTCGTTGTTCTTTTCTAGGGTCAGATTCACAATCACATATAAACCTGGGAACAAAAACGTTAAGGCTGATGCCTTGTCCAGGTGTTTCGAACCCGAGACTGCTCAAATCTCAGAACCAGTGAATATCCTACCAAACAATGTGGTGCTGGCTGCCACAGAAACTAGAGAAAACTTGATGGCCACCCTGGAGTCATTTCAGCAGGATCCTCCAGAGGGAAAGCCGGAGGGAGTGTTGTTTGTACCCCTACACTTACGGCTTCAGATTTTACAGATGTTTCATGGCCATAAAAATGCAGGACATCCGGGTGTTGCGAGAACACAAGAGTTACTGTTAAGATGTGTTTGGTGGCCATCAATAGGATCTGATTGCAAGGAGTTTGTGAAGGCATGTAGTGTTGGGCGAACAGTGTTCGCCACTGTTCGGGTTCTGCAGAACATCACCCTGTTCGGGTGATGTTCGAGTTCGGCCGAACACCTGATGGTGTTCGGCCAAACCGTTCGGCCACATGGCCGAACTAAGAGCGCATGGCCGAACGTTCCCCGAACGTTCGGCTAGCGCTGTGATTGGCCGAACGGGTCACGTGGTTCAGACCCGAACGCGCTCTGATTGGCCGAACTGTCACGTGGTTCGGGTAAATAAATACCCGAACCACGTCATATTTCCGCCATTTGTCTGTGGGTTTAGCTTTGGGTAGGCAGGCAGGGTAGTTCGCTCTCCAGCCACGCTAGCCAGGGTCCCCCCCAGTCATTGTGTGTCGCTGCTGGGAATAGTAGTACACCGCTCGTTCAGCATTCTGTTTACTGCCACTCTGTGTACCTCGCTCAGCCACACTATATAGCATTCTGTTTACTGTTCTGTGTCTGCTGGGAATAGTAGTACACCGCTCGCTCAGCCACACTATATAGCATTCTGTTTACTCCCACTCTGTGTACCTCGCTCAGCCACACTATATAGCATTCTGTTTACTGTTCTGTGTCTGCTGGGTATAGTAGTACACCGCTCGCTCAGCCACACTATATAGCATTCTGTTTACTGCCACTCTGTGTACCTCGCTCAGCCACACTATATAGCATTCTGTTTACTGTTCTGTGTCTGCTGGGAATAGTAGTACACCGCTCGCTCAGCCACACTATATAGCATTCTGTTTACTGCCACTCTGTGTACCTCGCTCAGCCACACTATATAGCATTCTGTTTACTGCCACTCTGTGTCTGCTGGGAATAGTAGTACACCGCTCACCCGCCACTGTATAGCATTGTGCTCTGTGTCGCTGCTGGGAATAGTGGTACACCGCTCACCCGCCACTGTATAGCATTGTGCTCTGTGTCGTTGCTGGGAATAGTGGTACACCGCTCACCCGCCACTGTATAGCATTGTGCTCTGTGTCGCTGCTGGGAATAGTGGTACACCGCTCACCCGCCACTGTATAGCATTGTGCTCTGTGTCGCTGCTGGGAATAGTGGTACACCGCTCACCCGCCACTGTATAGCATTGTGCTCTGTGTCGCTGCTGGGAATAGTGGTACACCGCTCAGCCACACTATATAGCATTCTGTTTACTGTTCTGTGTCTGCTGGGAATAGTAGTACACCGCTCGCTCAGCCACACTATATAGCATTCTGTTTACTGCCACTCTGTGTACCTCGCTCAGCCACACTATATAGCATTCTGTTTACTGCCACTATGTGTCTGCTGGGAATAGTAGTACACCGCTCACCCGCCACTGTATAGCATTGTGCTCTGTGTCGCTGCTGGGAATAGTGGTACACCGCTCACCCGCCACTGTATAGCATTGTGCTCTGTGTCGCTGCTGGGAATAGTGGTACACCGCTCACCCGCCACTGTATAGCATTGTGCACTGTGTCGCTGCTGGGAATAGAGGTACACCGCTCACCCGCCACTGTATAGCATTGTGCTCTGTGTCGCTGCTGGGAATAGTGGTACACCGCTCACCCGCCACTGTATAGCATTGTGCTCTGTGTCGCTGCTGGGAATAGTGGTACACCGCTCAGCCACACTATATAGCATTCTGTTTACTGCCACTCTGTGTCTGCTGGGAATAGTAGTACACCGCTCACCCGCCACTGTATAGCATTGTGCTCTGTGTCGCTGCTGGGAATAGTGGTACACCGCTCACCCGCCACTGTATAGCATTGTGCTCTGTGTCGCTGCTGGGAATAGTGGTACACCGCTCACCCGCCACTGTATAGCATTTCTGTACTGCCACTGTACTGCTGCCAGTCAGCGTGTACTTTAAGGATAAGTGAAATGAGGAAGAAATCCGGTGAAAGAGGGAGGGGCAAGGGAAGAGGTGTTTCCCCTGACGGTTCACGTACAGGCCACAGGGGAGCACCCAAGAAAACCCACTCAATACCGCCCATGTTGTCCAGGACAACAACCCTCACAAATCCAAAAGAACAGGACCAGATAATTACTTGGATGACCTCTCAAGCGTCCAGCAGTGGGTTAAGCAGCACCAGCACATCACGCACGAGGTCCGAGTCCTCAGCCAGTTGCAAGGAGCCAGTGGGCACAAAGCTGACACAACCGGCAGCGACACCACGCACACAACTGCCAGATAACCAGTCCGATGAATTACCTCAGGACACAATGGGGTATTCGCAGGAGCTATTCCCAGCCCAACAAACTTCCACCTTTCAAAGGTCAATGGAGGAACAGCCAGAAATGTTGTGCCCGGATTCACAACCATTAACTGTGGGAAATGCACCGCGCACTGAAATACAAGGCGAGTCCGAGGAGGACTCGGAAACCCAAATCCCAGAGCAAGTTGGGCAGGAGGGGTTGCAATTGCAGGAGGTCGGCCGACAAGATCTGGAAGACGACGTTGGAGTGAGCTGCGCAGAGGTTGTTCTGGGGAGCTCTACTCCACGGCGGCGGCCCCCCACAATGACATATGACGAGTTTCAGGAGATGGAATAGGAGGGTATGGACAATGTGGACAGAGACCCAGATTTTGTTTGTGAAAGAGAACATCGCCGTCGTAGCAGCAGCACAGATGAGTCTGTTGAAGAACCCATTGCTGCACGAGTTCGCCTTGTGCCACAAGGTAGGCGGCGCGCAATTTCAGGCACCACAAGCGTGGAAGTTCAAGTGAGAGGCAAAAGAGGAGCAAACAGAAATCGCCAGCAAGGCAGGTGCTCCAAAGTCTGGGCTTTCTTTGAAGACTGCACTGAGGATGTTACCATGGCGATTTGCAAGGTGTGCAAGACCCGCCTGAGCAGGGGGAAAAGTATTAACAACCTCTCCACCACCAGCATGAGCCGCCACATGCTATCCAAACATCCCACTCTGTGGGCAAATGCGGCAGGACAGGGTACCAGCAACACTGCCTCCCTTGGGTTCACCAGACTCACCACCAGACCCGCCTCAGCAGCAGCAGTAGCCCAGCCATTGCGTGGTTCACAACATTCACAAACATCAGACGACGCTGACACTGTCACTTTCCGGAGTAGTGCTCTTGAGGTCTCCCAGTGTTCATCAAACACAACAACCAACAGCCCTTCCGTGTGCAGCGCTACGGTTCAGTTGTCTGTGTCGGAGATGTTTGAGCGCAAGAGGAAATTGCCAGCAAATGACCCCCGGGCCGTGGCAGTAACAGCCAGCATAGCCAAGCTTCTGGCCTGCGAAATGCTGCCATATCGAGTGGTGGAGACAAACAGCTTCAAGGGCATGATGTCAGTGGCCATCCCACGTTACGTGGTTCCCAGCCGCTACCACTTTGCGCGCTTTGCAGTGCCTGAGTTGCATGAGCACGTGGTCAGCAAAATAACCCGAAGCTTGAAGAATGCCGTTGCCTGCAAGGTTCACCTCACCACTGACACCTGGACGAGTGCGTTCGGCCAGGGTCGATACATCTCCCTTACCGCGCACTGGGTGAACCTTGTGGAGCCTGGCAGCGATTCCTCACCTGATACGGCGCGGGTGTTGCCCACGCCGCAAACAGCTGCACCGCCGTCCCTCCCACTGGATAACAACAGCAGCACCTACCTCTCTGACTCCTTCTCCTCCAACGCATCTCAAAGCTGTACCTCATCCGGAAACGCTAACCCAACAGCAGTAGGATCGTGGAAGCAGTGCAGCACAGCTGTTGGCATGCGTCAGCAAGCGTTGCTGAAGCTGATCTGCCTTGGGGATAAGCAGCACACAGGGGAGGAAATTTGGAGGGGAATAAAGGAACAGACGGATTTGTGGCTGGCACCGCTGGACCTGAAACCGGGCATGGTTGTGTGTGATAATGGGAGTAATCTCATTCGCGCTTTAAGGTTGGCTAAGCTGACACACATCCCTTGCCTGGCGCACGTGATGAACCTAGTAGTTCAGCGGTTCCTGAGGACATACCCAGGCGTGGCCGATCTTCTGTTGAAGGTGCGACGAGTGGCCAAACATTGCAGAAATTCCAGTACTGCTTCGGGGGCACTCGCCAAGATGCAGGAGCGCTTCAATCTCCCCCACCATCGCTTGCTGTGTGATGTCCCTACGCGCTGGAATTCTACGCTGCACATGCTAGCCCGCTTTTGCGAGCAGAAGAGTGCAGTGGTCCAGTACATGACGGCGCAGTACCGAGGCGCATCCGGACAGCTGCCAAGCTTCTGTGGATCCGATTGGGCCAACATGTTGGACCTCTGCCAAGTCCTCCAAAATTTTGAGCAATCCACGTTGCTTGTGAGCAGTGACAACTCTTCAGTCAGCATTACCATACCACTGCTGTGTTTACTGAAGAGGTCGATGTTGAAAATCAAGGAAACAGCTGTCATGATGCAACTGGGGGAATCTGAGGGAGAAAACGATCAGCGTGATGGTACCAACATCAGGCCATCCGCCTCAGGAAACGCTGGCCCCAGCAGCTATGACGAAGAAGAGGAGGAGGAACAGCTGGAGTTGGAGCAGGAATTTCCTGCCACCACTGACGAGGGCCAGAGCGGTGCACGTTGGACTTCCACAATTCAGCGCGAATGGTCAGCAGAAGCAGACCAGGAAGAAGGTGACGACTATGATGCATCACAACAACTATCACAACGCTCACAAGAGGATGATGAGGATTCTGGCAGGACTCTGGCACACATGGCTCAATTCATGCTAGACTGCATTGAACGCGACCCACGCATTGTGCGCATTCTGGACAACACCAATTACTGGGTTTATACCCTTCTGGATCCACGGTACAAACACAATGTTCCAAAACTGCTTGAAGAAAGAGTCAGACAGGTCAAAATGGAAGAATACCAGCAGGCCCTTGTGGAGACTTTAGAGAGGAGATTGACATCCTCCCCCTCCTCTAGCCAGTTGTACTCCGACAGACTGACTTCCGCAAACCCAGGACGACCAGGAGGGCAGCAAACAACACAAGCCGCAGCTAGTGCCCAAAAGGGAATGGTATCGGCAGTGTCCTTGGAGTGGGAAAATTTTATGACACCCATGCAGCAGCAGCCCACAGAACAGCAAGCGTGCAGATCCACCTCCAACACCGATCGCCTGGAGAAGATGGTCAAGGACTACATGTCAGATGGCATAGCTGTGTTGAACAATCCATCTGCACCCTTCAATTATTGGGTATCGAAGCTAGACACCTGGCACGAACTGGCAATGTACGCAATAGAGGTGCTGGCTTGCCCGGCAGCCAGCGTTATGTCGGAACGCTGTTTCAGTGCTGCCGGAGGCATCGTCACAGATCGGCGTATCCGCCTCTCCACAGAAAATGCAGACCGTCTGACTCAAATTAAAATGAATCAATCCTGGATTGAAAACGACTACGCAACACTCCTGGACCCCAACCAAGTAACATGAACAATGACCATCTGTGATGGGTTAGCGTTTCCGGTCCCTGTTTATTGAACCTCTCATCTTTATTACATTTATGACTGCATGGCGGCAAAAAGCATTGCTATATCCGCACGCTATTTGTCCTCATGCAAGGCCTGGGATGTTGTGTCTCAAAAAGCGTGGCCTTCTCCTCCTGCGGCTCCTCCTGTTCCCTCACGTGTGCTGCTGCTGCTGCTGCTGGGTTAGCGTTTCCGGTCCCTGTTTATTGAACCTCTCATCTTTATTACATTTATGACTGCATGGCGGCAAAAAGCATTGCTATATCCGCACGCTATTTGTCCTCATGCAAGGCCTGGGATGTTGTGTCTCAAAAAGCGTGGCCTTCTCCTCCTGCGGCTCCTCCTGTTCCCTCACGTGTGCTGCTGCTGCTGCTGGGTTAGCGTTTACGGTCCCTTTTCCTGGAACCTCTTCTCTGTATTACATTTATGACTGCATGGCGACAAAAAGCATGTTACCTGTGCAAAGAAACATGGTATTTTCCACATTTAAAAGACAGTTTTTCCTTTGAAACTTTACAATCAATTTTCTCAAAAACTATAAGCTCTTTTTCAAATATTTTTTTTCCTCTTGTACCCACTCCCAAGGTGCACATACCCTGCAAATTTGGGGTATGTAGCATGTAAGGAAGCTTTACAAAGCACGAAAGTTCGGGTCCCCATTGACTTCCATTATGTTCGGAGTTCAGCGCGAACACCCGAACATCGTGGCGATGTTCGGCGAACGTTCACGAACCCGAACATCTAGGTGTTCGCCCAACACTAAAGGCATGCACTGTCTGTGCTAAGAGCAAACCTTCCAGACAGGCTCCTGCTGGAACCTTGAAGCCATTACCCACACCTGAAGAACCTTGGACCCACATATCCATGGACTTCGTGGGTGAACTTCCCAGGTCCGAAGGGAAAACTGTCATCTGGGTGGTGGTTGATAGGTTCAGTAAGATGGCCCACTTTATTCCCTTGGAGGGACTTCCATCTGCCCAAGAGTTGGCAGACCTGTTTGTCCACCACATTTTCCGTTTGCACTGTATTCCAGAGGATGTGGTGTCAGACAGAGGAGTCCAATTCGTGTCTAAATTCTGGAGGGCATTTTGTCAGCATGTGGGAATGAATTTATCATTTTCGTCTGGTTACATCCCCAGACTAATGGGCAAACTGAAAGAGTCAATCAGTCCCTAGAAAAGTTCCTGCGGTGTTACATAGTTACATAGTTATTTTGGTTGAAAAAAGACATACGCCCATCGAGTTCAACCAGTATAAAGTACAACACCAGCCTGCTCCCTCACATATCCCTGTTAATCCAGAGGAAGGCGAAAAAACCCTTACAAGGCATGGTCCAATTAGCCCCTAAAGGGAAAAATTCCTTCCCGACTCCAGATGGCAATCAGATAAAATCCCTGGATCAACATCATTAGGCATTACCTAGTAATTGTAGCCATGGATGTCTTTCAACGCAAGGAAAGCATCTAAGCCCCCTTTAAATGCAGGTATAGAGTTTGCCATAACGACTTCCTGTGGCAATGCATTCCACATCTTAATCACTCTTACTGTAAAGAACCCTTTCCTAAATAAATGGCTAGTTAGTTGTTGCTGTTAAGCTTTCCGCCGATTTGCCATGAGTAAAATACTGTTCTTTATATCTGCATTAGTGGTGATACTGCAGATCACCACATAATCAGATATTTGTTCTCTCGCTGACACACAGTCTACTACTACTACTACTACCACTTTTACTACTACTAGTTTACTTAATTTCTACTGTTAGTTTATTAGCTTCTGTACTGTGTAATAGTTACTTCACAAGCAAACAAACATCTGTTGTGATCTGTGATTGTCATCTGCCCAACTCTATTGATTGCGTCTGTGTGTGAGTGACCGACTTTAATTGTCACTGTCTGTCACACGAGTTAGTTAGCGACTCCTGTAGACTACACTACTGTTAGTAGTACTACTAACTACTATTTAAATTTTAAAAAAATAATAATTTTTTGTTGTCACTACTAGTCACCACCAGTCACCACCAACCCAGACTTCAGGGGCATAGCAATCACCATAGCAACCATAGCGGTTGCTATGGGGCCCGCCCGAGCCCTACGTCACAGGGGACCCACAGCAGGAGGCCCCGCTAGGTTCTGGAGGGGTGGCAGCATGAGGGGAGAGCTTGGTGGCAAGTCAGTGGGGAGGGGGGATGGAGGATGGGCCCCCCCTCACCTCGTGCTCTCCCCTCTGCACTCCCCTCCAGCATTAAATAGTGGGTATACAGGCGACGGCAGATACATACCTTCCATGCGCTCCAGCGCAGATGGTTCTCCCTCTAGTGTCTGACACGACTTCCTGTTTATACCGACCTCCCCACCGACGTGCCACCAAGCTCTCCCCTCATGCTGCCACCCCTCCAGCCCCCAAAACGTTCATGAGCGGGCCCGGTGGGAGGGAGGGCACGCTGGCTGTCAAGGTAAGGGGGGAGCCTGTCACTACCTAACTGGGGGTCCCTGTTACTCACTACCTAACCTGGGGGTCCCTGTCACTCACTACCTAACCTGGGGCTGCCTGTCACTAACTACCTAACCTGGGGGTCCCTGTTACTCACTACCTAACCTGGGGGTCCCTGTCACTTACTACCTAACCTGGGGGGTGCCTGTCTCTAACTACCTAACCTGGGGGTCCCTGTCACTACCTAACTGGGGGTCCCTGTCACTCACTACCTAACCTGGGGGTCCCTGTCACTCACTACATAACCTGGGGGTCCCTGTCACTCACTACCTAACCTGGGGATCCCTTTCACTCACTACCTAACCTGGGGGTCCCTGTCACTCACTACATAACCTGGGGGTCCCTGTCACTCACTACCTAACCTGGGGGGTGCCTGTCACTCACTACCTAACCTGGGGGTCCCTGTCACTACCTAACTGGGGGTCCCTGTCCCTCACTACCTAACCTGGGGATCCCTGTCACTCACTACCTAACCTGGGGGGTCCCTGTCACTCACAACCTAAACTGGGGGGGCTCCTGTCACTTCCTAACCTGGGGGGCGCCTGTCACTACCTAACTGGGGGTCCCTGTCACTCACGCCTAACATGGGGGTCCCTGTCACTACCTAACTGGGGGTCCCTGTCACTCACTACCTAACCTGGGGTCCCTGTCACTCACTACCTAACCTGGGGGTCCCTGTCACTCACTACCTAACCTGGGGGGCTCCTGTCACTCACTACCTAACCTGGGGGTTCCTGTAATTAACTACCTAACCTGGGGGTCCATGTCACTACCTAACTGGGGGTCCCTGTCACTCACTACCTAACCTGGGGGTCTCTGTCACTCACTACCTAACCTGGGGGTCCCTGTCACTCACTACCTAAACTGTGGGCTCCTGTCACTACATACACTGGGGGGTCCCTGTCACTACCTGAACTGGGGGGTCCCTGTCACTACCTGAACTGGGGGGCACCAGTCACTACCGACCTCCCCACCGACGTGCCACCAAGCTCTCCCCTCATGCTGCCACCCCTCCAGCCCCCAAAATGTCCATGAGCGGGCCCGGGGGGAGGGGGGCATGCTGGCTGTCAAGGTAAGGGGGGAGCCTGTCACTACCTAACTGGGGGTCCCTGTTACTCACTACCTAACCTGGGGGTCCCTGTCACTCACTACCTAACCTGGGGGTCCCTGTCACTCACTACCTAACCTGGGGGGTGCCTGTCTCTAACTACCTAACCTGGGGGTCCCTGTCACTACCTAACTTGGGGTCCCTGTCACTCACTACCTAACCTGGGGATCCCTGTCACTCACTACCTAACCTGGGGGTCCCTGTCACTCTCTACCTAACCTGGGGGGTGCCTGTCTCTAACTACCTAACCTGGGGGTCCCTGTCACTACCTAACTGGGGGTCCCTGTCACTCACTACCTAACCTGGGGATCCCTGTCACTCACTACCTAACCTGGGGGTCCCTGTCACTCACTACCTAACCTGGGGGGTGCCTGTCACTCACTACCTAACCTGGGGGTCCCTGTCACTACCTAACTGGGGGTCCCTATCCCTCACTACCTAACCTGGGGGTCCCTGTCACTTCCTAACCTGGGGGGCACCTGTCACTTCCTAACTGGGGGTCCCTGTCACTCACGACCTAACATGGGGGTCCCTGTCACTACCTAACTGGGGGTCCCTGTCACTCACTACCTAACCTGGGGTCCCTGTCACTCACTACCTAACCTGGGGGTCCCTGTCACTCACTACCTAACCTGGGGGGCTCCTGTCACTCTCTACCTAACCTGAGGGTTCCTGTCATTAACTACCTAACCTGGGGGTCCATGTCACTACCTAACTGGGGGTCCCTGTCACTCACTACCTAACCTGGGAGTCCCTGTCACTCACTACCTAACCTGGGGGTCCCTGTCACTCACTACCTAAACTGGGGGCTCCTGTCACTACATACACTGGGGGGTCCCTGTCACTACCTGAACTGGGGGGTCCCTGTCACTACCTGAACTGGGGGGCACCAGTCACTACTTACACTGGGGGGCTCCTGTCACTGCCTGAACTGGGGGGCTCCTGTCACTGCCACACCCTTGTCTCTCACCTGGAAAGCTACCAAAATGCGATCACCAAGAAAAAATCCTCCTACCTATCACAGGAGATCGCAAAGGCCGCCAACAGACCAGCCCAACTATTCCGCACAGTTGATAGACTATGTAATCCATCCTGTCTAAAACCCACTATAACTCCCTCAAAGGAGCTATGTGAGAAATTTGCTTGCTACTTTGCTGACAAAGTATCTTCTATTCGGTCTCTCATTCAGTCCACAGCACCCAAGACTCATGCAACTAATGGAAATAGCTGCAAAAACAACCTAACACCCTGGACTGATTTCAAAAGTATTAGTGAGGAAGAGATCTCAGACATCCTCTGTCGTCTCCGCCAGACAACCTGCGACCTGGACCCTGGACCAACTAAACATATGCTGAAATGCCCTGACCTGCTTGGTCCAGCATTTCACAAAATAGTAAATTGCTCTCTGCAAGCAGGGAGGTTTCCTACCTCTCTAAAAGAAGGAATCATCAAGCCCCTTCTTAAAAAACCTTCCATGGATCCAGATGCTATGAGCAGCTACAGACCTGTCTCCAACCTCCCCTTCTTAAGTAAAGTTATTGAAAAGGCTGTCTATCTGCAACTTGAAACCAGGCTGTCAGTAAACAACATACTGGACCCTCTACAATCTGGCTTTAAGAAACACCACAGCTGTGAAACAGCCCTCATCCAAGTCTGCAACGATCTGCTCATGGCAAGGGACAGAGGGGAATGCTCCATCCTAATCCTGTTGGATCTCTCAGCTGCTTTTGATACAGTTGACCATGAAATCCTGCTTAACAGACTGCAGGAGTACTGTGGCATCAGTGGATCAGTCCTCCAGTGGTTCAGATCATTCCTGACTGACAGAACACAGAGAGTATCCCTAGGACCTATAATGTCCAAACCTGCACCTCTACAATTCGGAGTGCCACAAGGATCAATCCTATCCCCTCTGCTGTTTGCAATCTACATGTTGCCACTCGGTACACTTATCCAACGACATGGCCTGACGTACCACTGCTACGCTGATGACACACAGCTATACCTGTCCTTCAAACCTGGTGGAACAGACCCTACCCCAAAAATAAACTCTTGCTTAGCTGAGCTTCAGGCATGGATGAATGATAACTGGTTGAAACTGAATGCTGACAAAACTGAGGTCCTGTTTGTCCAAAGCCAGTGCTCGCCATCAAAACAGCTCTATCCTAAAGCAACACCAATCAGGATTGGGAATTCAGACATAAACAGCTCCAACCTTGTGCGCAGCCTTGGCGTACTAATCGATGGGGAATTGAGTTTCAGAAACCAAATTTCATCTGTAGTTAAATCTTCCTTCTTTCATCTGAAGAACATTGCAAAGATTAAACATCTGATTCCCCCAGAGGATCTTCAAACCCTAGTCCACGCCTTCATCACATCACGGCTGGACTACTGCAATGCCCTTTATGCTGGCCTCCCCAAAAAGGACCTGCGTCGCCTGCAATTAGTGCAGAATGCTGCTGCCAGATTGCTAACAAACCAGCCTCGCCACTGTCACATTACACCAATCCTTCGCTCACTGCACTGGCTACCAGTAGAATGGAGAATACTCTTCAAGATTGGACTGCTGACATTCAAATCCCTGCACAATCTGGGCCCTGGATACATGAAGGACTTGCTGAAGCTGCACCACACCTCTCACAACCTCAGATCAGCAAGTTCTATAAACTTGGTCACTCCCAGAGTGCACCTCAAAAAATCTGGAGACAGACCCTTCTGTCATGCTGCCCCTACTCTTTGGAACTCCCTACCACACCCAGTAAAGACAGCACCATCCCTGGAGCTATTCAAATCCAGACTGAAAAGCCACCTGTTTAGCCTGGCATTTCCAGATTTATAAAATTCTTCCTCTGTACCACGATGGTCGGAGCCATGCTTATGCGCTTTGAGTCCCACGGGAGAAAAGCGCTTTACAAATGTTATTTGTTGTTGTTGTTGTTTGTTGTTGAACTGGGGGGCTCCTGTCACTGCCTGAACTGGGGGGCTCCTGTCACTACCTGAACTGGGGGGCTGCTGTCACTACCTGAACTGGGGGACTCATGGCTCTACCTTAACTAGGGGGCACCTGTCACTACCTAAACTATCCAGGTCAGCCAGCCCAGCATCACCACCAGCCAACCAGCCCAGAATCACTGTCAAAAAGGCCACAGCATCACCACCAGTCAGGCCAGCATTTACTTCAACCAGCCAAGCACAGCCCAGCATCATCGCCAGCCAGCCCCGCCACAGCATCACCGCCAGCCAACCCAGCCACAGCATCACCGCCAACCCAGCCACAGCATTGGCCACATCATCACCGCCAGCCAACCTGGCCACAGCATCACCACCAGCCAGGCCACAGCATTACTGCCAGGCCTTTCAGGCCACACATCATCCCCAATCCAGTCAAAAACAGTATTGCCAGGCACAGCAGCCAGTACAGGAGAATTCAGAAGCCAGGTGAGAGGTGTCTACCATATTAAGAGGGCATTCTGCCTATTTATGTGAAATGCTGTCTATTTATGTGCCTCATGACTGCTGAATTTGTCTTGTTGGGTGCCTCATGATTGCTGAATTTGTCTTGTTGGGGGCCTCATGATTTGTTGGGGGCCTCATGATTGCTGAATTTGTCTTGTTGGGGGCCTCACAATTGCTGAATTTGTCATGACGGGGGCCTCATGATTGCTGAATTTGTCTTGATGGGGGCCTCATGATTGCTGAATTTTAACTTTTTTAGCTTTTTAAAACAAAAAATAAAAATGGGAGGTTCTAAAAAAATGAATATATTTTTCAGGAGTAGGATGGATGAAATTGTTTATCTTGATTTTCCATAATGTTCATGTATGAGTTAAAACGTTTGTACAGTATTAAGTTTAAATTGCTGTTGCCACAAGGGGGCCCAGTGATTTCCAGTTATGCCCCTGACTACTACCTAAACTGGGGACACCTATAGACCTGGCTACTTATACTATACTTAGAGGGGTGTGGGAATGTTGGGGTGGAGGGTCCTGGAGGAATGTTTGGATGGGAGGTCCGAGGTCCGTGGGGTTGGAAGGTCATGGGGGGCATACAAATGTTTTGCTATGGGGCCCAGTCATTTCTAGCTACACCCCTGCCAGACTTTATTAAAGTTTACACCCTTTCCTGCCCTTTTGTACGCATATATATTTTTTATTTATTGTATTTCTATATTATTGCACAATGACTGGCAGAGGTAGAGGGCGAGGCCCCAGCAGGAGAGGCAGCTCCATTGCAGCAGCCACTGCCAGGTCCGCCGCCAGCCACTGACCGCAGAGTTGTGGAGGAGGGAGCAGAGGCGCAACAGCAGCGTGTTGCGCCCATCTTTGAGACGGGTCGTCGCCCCCGGCCCACTGCGGAGAGTCAGGCACAGGCTGTGTGGAAATGATGGTGGAGCAGCAAGCCACTGTTTGCAGCCAGACCTCCAGCGCCAGTGAGACCAGTGCCACCACTACCAGCACTCCGGTCCGCAGTAGGCCTCCACCACCGCTTGATGTCACGGTGACCAGGGACGCTCGGATAGTACTTTTTAAATTCCAAATTGATCCGGATCCGGATACCCAGATATCCGGATCCGGGTTCGGATATCCGGATCTGACCTTTTAGATATCCACGTGAGCGCGGGTATCCGACCTATGCGGATATCTGGATAGAAAAACTGGAAGTACCCTTTAAATAGCTTTAAAAGGGGTTTTTAGGGTAATTGATGCATGTAGCCTCATGTTTTTTTTAAAGGGAAACACTCATTTATTATTTGGTGGACGTGAACTACAGCAATGCATGAATGACAACTGGCTGAAACTAAATGCAGACAAAACTGAAGTCCTTCTGATTGGAGGGCAGAGCATGATAACAAAACAACTTAACTTGCAGTCTTCACCACTGGGAATAGGAGGCACGGATCTACGCAGCTCTGATCATGTGCGTAGCCTGGGAGTTCTAATTGATGGGGATTTAAACTTCAGAACTCAAATCTCTGCTGTGGTGAAATCATCCTATTTTCACCTGAAGAACATTGCAAAAATCAAGCACCTCATACCCCCAGAAGATCTGCCAACCTTAGTCCACACCTTCATCACATCCCGACTGGACTACTGCAATGCTCTCTACACTGGCCTTCCAAAAAAGGTCTTGTACCGCCTACAGCTGATACAGAATACTGCTGCCAGACTGCTAACCAACCAACCCCGTCACTGCCACATAACGCCAGTCCTGCATTCCCTTCACTGGCTACCTATAGAATGGAGGGTCCTATTCAAGATCGGCCTACTGACATTTAAATCCCTGAATAATCTAGGCCCTGGATACATGAAAGATATGTTACAGCTGCGTAGCAATCCCCGCATTCTCAGATCCACAGGTTCTAATAATCTAGTCATTCCCAGAGTCCACTTGGAAACTTTTGGTCCCAGAGCCTTCTGTCATGCTGCCCCTACGTTTTGGAACTCCTTACCTCAACAGATCAGGACAGCCCCATCCCTGGACGTGTTTAAATCCAGACTGAAAACCCACCTGTTCAGTCTGGCATTTGCAGAAATATAACTTTTGTTGTGTGAATACTTCATCCTACTAATTACTGAATCTGAGAGAGCCTAAGCGCTTTGAGTCCTATGGGAGAAAAGCGCTATAGAAATGTTATTGTATTGTATTATTGTATTGTATAAAACAAACAAAAAAACAAACAAAACAAAAAAAAGCTGTAAATTAACATCAGGTGTCAGGAGGACTAGGTTCCAGACAGCGGTCGACGGTCGTGCAGCCCACATTGTGTCCAAAGTCCAACCGCACAAGTGGGAAATCAAAGTTTTCAGCTCTGACATCTCCAAAAAATTAATGCTATTGTAGTGGCGTGATAGCTGGTGGCAGGCTATTGTATTTGTAGTGGCGTAATAGCTGGTGGCAGCAGAAGAAATAGGTTCTGGTGGACCCTGGTGTTGGTGGGTACCACAGACAGGAGCATCAGGAGCAGGATGAGTAGGTCGATGCAGCTATTGTAGTGGCGTAATAGCTGGTGGAAGCAGATGATATAGTTTAGTGTGGACCCTGGTGTTGGTGGGCACCACAGACAGGAGCAGCAGCAGCAGGATGAGTAGGTCGATGCAGCTATTGGAATGGCATAATAGCTGGTGGCAGCAGACGATATAGTTTAGTGTGGACCCTGGTGTTGGTGGGTACCACAGACAGGAGCAGCAGCAGCAGGATGAGTAGGTCGATACAGCTATTGGAGTGGCGTAATAGCTGGTGGCAGCAGACGATATAGTTTAGTGTGGACCCTGGTGTTGGTGGGTACCACAGACAGGAGCAGCAGCAGCAGGATGAGTAGGTCGATGCAGCTATTGGAGTGGCGTAATAGCTGGTGGAAGCAGACAATATTGTTTAGTGTGGACCCTGGTGTTGGTGGGTACCACAGACAGGAGCAGCAGCAGCAGGATGAGTAGATTGATGCAGCTATTGGAGTGGCGTAATAGCTGGTGGAAGCAGACAATATAGTTTAGTGTGGACCCTGGTGTTGGTGGGTACCACAGACAGGAGCAGCAGGACCAGGATGAGTAGGTTGATGCAGCTATTGGTGTGGCATAATAGCTGGTGGAAGCAGACAATATAGTTTAGTGTGGACCCTGGTTTTGGTGGGTACCAAAAACAGGAGCAGCAGCAGCAGGATGAGTAGGTCGATGCAGCTATTGGAGTGGCGTAATAGCTGGTGGAAGCAGATGATTTAGTTTAGTGTGGACCCTGGTGTTGGTGGGTACCACAGACAGGAGCAGCAGCAGCAGGATGAGTAGTACCACAGACAGGAGCAGCAGCAGCAGGATGAGTAGGCCGATGCCCCCTGGCGGTGGGAGCAGCACAGGCAACAGGAGACAGGAGGAGGAGAAGAAGTGTAACGTCTGGCAGGCAGCAAAAGATAGTTCACCATGGCACCTAGTTTGGTACCAGGGCTGTCCAAAAATGTTAAACCAGGCTTATGCGGAGCCTGGAGGTTGTGGTGGTAAAGGGTGGTAAGGCAGGCATAGTGTGAATAGGGATGCTCGGATACCCCTTTTCAAAATCCGAATTGATCCGGATCCGGATACCCAGATATCCGGATTTGGATCTGATATCCGAATCCGAACTTTGCGGTATCCGGATTGATGCGGATATCCGAAAGCATTATCCGCGGATATCCGACCTATTTGGATATCCGCATATAAAACCGGAAGTGGCCTTAAAATTGCTTTTAAAACAATTTTTAGGGTAAATGAGGCATGTAGCATCATATTTTAGTAAAGGGAAACACTAATTGATGATGTGGGGACTTAAAATCCCCCCCCCCCCCCCAAAAAAGGCTGTCAATTAACAAGAGGACTAAGTTACAGACAGCGGTCGTGCAGCCCACATTGTGTCCAAAGTCCAACCGCACAACTGGGACATCACAGTTTTCAGCCCAGACACCTCCAAAAAATGACAGCGCAATTGTGTTTTGGGTTGAATATAGGTGGTGTTATCAGCAGCAGTGGCCTGTGGCACCATGGCGGTGGGAGCCAGCGCCAGCTTGCTTCAGCCTCTTGAACTCCTCATGCTCAACAACATGTTTTTTGGCCAGATGGGTGATGAAGCTGGAGGTGCCATACTTGTAGGGGTCACAACCTCTGCTCATCTGTAGTTTGCACACATTGCAAATGGCAAACTTGCTGTCCAATGAGGGCAGAGTGAAAAACCGCCAGATTGGGGAGGTGAAGATTCCCCTGCGGCCTGAATGGGATGCTGCTGCTTTTCTCCCTGTGGCGGTTGGGGGTTGAGTGGTGCGACTGGTGGTAGCGGCAGAAAGCTGTGGGTCCCGCATTCCACGGCCACTGTCTGCAATGCTGATCCTCCGTGCCAAACCCACCGACGCATCCTCCTCCTCAGATTCAGAGCTGACATCCCCATCCTGTGGATAGAAGTCACGGTCCTTCATCTCCTCATCAACATCATACCCCCCCTCCTCAAAACCCAGAACATCCTCCTCAAACTCCTTGCGGCTAACAGCCCTGAGTTCAATCGTGACGCCTGGAGCGAAAAGCTCGCTGACTGAGGGTAGGCTGCCCGCTGGGGTCGACACTGACCCGGCAGACCTTCTGAGGGTGGCCGCAATGTTGCTCCCTGTCCTCTTGCCCTTGCTGCCCCTCCCCGGCTGCCTGTGCCAGCAGACATAGTACAACTTATACGTGATGATGTCACCAGATGATGTGGGGTACTTGTACTTTAATAAAATCGGGGTTGGACTTTAAATCAAATCAGCACGGAGTGAAAGACCGCAGAGTAGAGGACAGACAGTGCACACTATCTGTCTAACTGTCACACTGACACTGCTCAGCACAGCAGCACTACAGTAATCTGTAGTAAGCTAACACAGTACTACTCTCTAGCAACTAACTGCAGTACTAACTATACAATACAATAACACAGTAATCCTATTCCCTAACCTATACTGTCCTGCTGGCCTGCACAGCCCACACAGACACAGGACCTAACTAGCAGTCTGCTGCAGCACAGGAATCTGACTGACAATTACAAGCTAGCTAGCTAAAAAAACAATAGAACAATAGTGATAGTGAAGGTGTTAATCACTGAACAGCTTTAGGTTTATAACTTAATACAGCCCTTGCTAGGCCAGCATCACTGGAGCAAGTCTCTCAGTGAGCATTCAGCAAGCTAGGACGATCTGTCTCATCATGACAGCCCTCCTTATTATACAGGGGGGCTGGCCAGTGTTCCTTTCTGTGATTGGGTGCCAGGGTTTAGGCTGGAAGCCCTCTGATTGGCTCTATGAGGTCAGGTGGGGCTGGCCAGAGTTCCCCTCTGTGATTGGCTGCTGGAGCTTCTGCTGGGAGCTCTCTGATTGGCTCCCAGGACATCCTGGACCTCTTACAGCATTTCAATGGTCAGATATCCGTGGTATATGCAGATATACGCATAGCCCAGCGAACTATCCGCAGATAAAAACAAGGCGCACCAAGAGCCCCAATAGTGTTATATGTACTGGTAAATGGTTACTAGATAGAGTAAATATTAATATTCACAAACCAGGGTTACCATTAGGCAACCACTGTAAAGGCAGGTGGGGAGATTTTCCTGACCCCACTCAGGAATAAGAAGTCGCTCTCTGTAGATGAGAAAAAAGGGGATTCAACCCTCCACCCAGGGTGGACTTAATATTATGCAGGAGAACAGAGGCGCCAAAAGGATAAAAGGAAGCTAAATGAGCTTAAAAACCAAATTCTTGCTAAAGAGGGGGTAGTGGTGGACTTACCTCCTCCGAGTAGACACACAACGACTGTAGTAAACTGCCTCTAACAGTAAGGCCAGTTCTCGAAGTCGGACAAGCCAGGTCGTTAACATACAGATAAGGTACAGATTCAGAAGATGGATACGTAATCCAATAGACAGGCAGAGTTTGGCAACGGGCATCAGAATAACGAGGTACAGGATCAGAGTTCAGAAGAATAGTCAGGCAGGCAAAAGGTCATAACAAATAAATTATAATACAGGTAATATTCCTAACGCTAAGGTGTGAGGTCCTTGATCGTCAACACCTTTGGAAACTATGCTAGAACACAGATACCAACAAGGTCTGAGTGCTACCATGTTGTGATCGCAACGCCAGACAACCAGAGAATGACCAGCACCCAGTATATATACACCTGTGCTCTCCAGCACCTCCCTTAAGTGCTGGACCAATGAAAGTTGCTGTAATTGTCAGCTGACCGGCCTGGTCAGCTGACCCTTCTCTGACTGCCATAAAAGTTCTGCCTCTCCGCACGCACGCGCGTCATTCTGAACCTAGGTGGACTATCAGTCCCAGCCACACCAGTACTGCTTTGCAATGTCTCCGCTGACCCATGTGCGGGGTTGGTCGCACCGCTATCTGCACCGGCGGCTGCCTCCCCGCGCTGGGTCAAAGTGTCAGCAACAGGGCCATGCGTGCTAACCGCCGCGTCAGACGCGGCGGGTTTTCCGCGTTCCGCCATGCTCTCCATGGAAACAGCCGCCTCACGCTGAGTAGAGGCGGCTGATTTTCCGCGTTTCCTTACAGTATCCCCCCCCCTCCGAGGAGTGGACTCCGGACAGCTCCTTCCCGGCTTCTCAGGATGTAAGGCGTGGAATTCCCTTTTCAATTTGTCAGCATGCATGCGACACTCAGGCACCCATGTCCTTTCCTCAATCCCATACCCCTTCCAGTGCACCAAATACTGCACTGAATTCTGCACCACACGTGAGTCTAAAATCTTCTCTACTTCGTACTCAGGTTGGTCATCTATCATCACAGGAGGAGGAGTGGGACCCACATGGACTGCTGGCTTGAGCAGTGACACATGGAAAGATCTTACGCCACGCATGCTGGCAGGAAGATCAATGGCATAAGTAACATTGTTGATCTTTCTAGCCACCGGAAATGGACAGACAAACCTGGGGCCCAACTTGTCTGAGGGCTGTTTCAGGGTCAAGTGACGTGTGGACACCCACACCAAGTCTCCTGGTTGGAATCTCCATTCTAAAGAACGTCTCTTGTCAGCTTGACCCTTTTGACTCTGAAACGCTTTTTCCAAATTATTTCTCACGGTCCACCAAATGTCTTTAACCTCCCTGGCGGTTAATTTTTTTTGCCAAATTGGCAAAAAAAACTTTTTTTTAAATTTTTTTTTTTTTGTTTCATGTAAAGCTACCAGAGTGGTAGCTACATGAAACACCACTAGAGGGCACATGTGTCCCTCTAGTGCGATCGTCGCCGGCATCTATAGCAAACAGGGGAACGCGTATACAACGCGTTCCCCTGTTTGGCTTCTCCTGTCGCCATGGCGACGATCGGGATGACGTCATGGACGTCAGCCGACGTCCTGACGTCAGACACCTCCGATCCAGCCCATAGCGCTGCCCGGAACTCATTGGTCCGGGCAGCGCAGGGCTCTGGCGGGGGGGGGGCCCTCTTTCGCCGCTGCGTGCGGCCGATCGCCGCAGAGCGGCGGCGATCAAGCTGTGCGCGCGGCTAGCAAAGTGCTGGCTGCGCGCACAGCAATTTACAGATTAAAAATCGCCCCACCAGGGGCTGAGATCTCCCCCTGCGCGGCATAGCCCGAGCTCAGCTCGGGCTTACCGCCAGGGAGGTTAAAAGACTTTTGCCAGGCCTCCAGAGCTGGAAACGGAGTGGAGGCCACTGGCAATGGGGAGAACTTGGGCAATCTCCCCGTCACTACCTGAAACAGAGAAAATCCAGAGGAAGAACTTTTCAAATTATTTTGTGCAAATTCTGCGAAGGGCAGAAATTTGACCCAGTCATTCTGCGCCTCTGCAATGTAACACCTCAAAAACTGCTCCAATGACTGATTGACTCTCTCAGTCTGACCATTGGTCTGTGGGTGGTAGCCCGACGAAAATGACAGATTCATGCCCATTTGGTGGCAAAATGCCCTCCAGAATCTAGAAATAAATTGGACTCCCCGATCTGACACTATGTTTTCCGGAATGCCATGCAGCCGGAAAACGTGGGTGATGAACAAATCGGCCAGTTCCTGGGCCGAGGGGAGTCATTTCAAGGGCACAAAATGGGCCATCTTACTGAAGCGGTCGACTACCACCCAAATGACCGACATGCCCTTACACCGGGGAAGCTCACCCACAAAATCCATGGACAAATGAGTCCACGGCTCACTCGGGGTGGGCAAAGGCTGCATCGTACCTACAGGTGCCAGCCGGGAGGGCTTGCTTTTTGCACATACCGCACACTCCCTAACAAACTCTTTGCAATCTGCTTCCAGAGAAGGCCACCAGGCACACCTGGCCACAAGATCTTGCGTTCTAGACGCCCCAGGGTGTCCCGCATTCTTGTGTGAATGGAACATTTCCAAGACGTGGAGACAAAATGGTAGTGAAATAAACATAACCCCATCCGGTTTCCCTTCCAGGATGTCCTGCTGGAAGGGACTTAAAGTCTCCTTCCAGTCCTCCCAAGTTTCAGTTGTAGCTAGCACCAATTTCTGTGGGACAATGGTCTCAGGAACGGAGGGCTGTGCTGTCTCTGGTTCAAAGCACCTGGAGAGGGCATCTGCCTTAATATTCTTGCTACCCGGCGTGTACGTAATAATAAATCTGAACCTTGAGAAAAACAGTGACCATCGAGCCTGACGAGGGCTTAACCTTTTAGCCCCCTCGATGTATTCCAGATTTTTGTGATCAGTGTAAACCGTGATCGTATGTTCTGCTCCTTCTAACCAATGACGCCATTCTTCAAAGGCCAGTTTAATGGCTAGGAGCTCCCTGTTGCCTATATCATAGTTTCTCTCTGCTGGGGAGAACCTACGAGAGAAATAAACACACGGGTGTAATCTTCCCTGCAACCCTGACCGCTGAGACAGCACAGCTCCCACCCCAACCTCCGAGGCGTCCACCTCGACGATGAAGGGATAGGAAGTGTCTACATGTCTTAGGATGGGTGCAGAGCAGAACAGATCTTTTAAAGTGGAAAATGCCTGCAGAGCTTCTGGAGACCAGTGGGTGGTATCTGCCCCTTTTTTAGTGAGACTGGTGAGGGGTGCAATGACAGTGGAGTACCCCTTTATGAACCTTCTATAGTAATTCGCAAAGCCTAAAAAACGCTGCAAAGACTTCAACCCCACTGGCTGTGGCCATTCCAGAACAGCGGAGACTTTGGCAGGATCCATAGACAGGCCCGAGGTGGAAATTATATATCCCAGGAAGGCAATAGATGTGACCTCAAAGGTGCATTTTTCCAGTTTCGCATAAAGCATGTTTTGCCTTAATTTATTCAGCACAAACTTGACATGGGATCTGTGCTCGGAGAGGTTGTTGGAGAAAATAAGGATGTCATCCAGGTAAACCAGGACGAATTTGCCCAACACCTCTCTGAATACCTTATTGAATAGTTCTTGGAATATGGCCGGGGCATTACACAGCCCGAAGGGCATCACTAAGTACTCATAATGCCCGTCGGGCGTGTTAAAGGCCATCTTCCATTCATCGCCCTCTCTAATTCGCACCAGGTTGTATGCACCCCGTAAATCCAATTTTGAAAAAATCTGAGCGTCAGTAATCTGCGTGAATAAGTCATCTATCAAGGGTAAAGGATAGTGATTCTTCACTGTGATTTTATTCAAACCCGGTAATCAATGCAGGGACGCAGGCCACCAACTTTTTTCTTAACAAAAAAGAAACCTGCGCCAGCGGGCGACCGGGATGGGCGAATGAACCCTTTGGCTAGGTTTTCACGGATGTATTCCTGCATGGCCACTTTCTCTGGCCCAGACAAATTATAAAGATGGCCCCTGGGAGGCATACAACCAGATCGGAGATCAATGGGGAAATCGAACGGGCGATGGGGAGGTAACTTATCTGCAGCTTTGGGACAGAAAACATCAGAATACTCAGAATACTGCACGGGTACACCCTCCAAATGAACCCTGGTTTGGCCTAACTTCACCTTCCCTAAACACTGCTGAACACAATGATCTGACCAGCTAGTTAGCTGACCGGTGGCCCAATCGATCTGTGGGGAGTGGAGGTGCAACCAGGGCATGCCAAGGATAACTGTAGAGGTTGTCATGTGTAGCACAAAGAACTGCAATCTTTCTCTGTGCAGCACCCCTATAGTGACTCCCACCTCTGGTGTCTGGGATAATGGATGATTCCTCTGCAGGGGGGAATCATCCACAGCTGTAACTTGGATGGGTGGTTTTACCGGGGTGAGTGAAATACCCAATTTCTTAACAAACTCAAAATCCATAAAATTAGCTGCAGAGCCTGAATCAACAAAGGCTTCAGTGACCTCGGTTTTATCTTCTCATGTAACTGTACAAGGAAGAAGCAACCGTTTATCTTCTAGGGGTAAGAGTCGGGCGCCTAGGGTGTTACCCCCTACAACTCCTAGGCGGTAGCGTTTCCCGGCTTATTAGAACAGTTTCGTACTCTATGTCCCCCTTCAGCGCAATACAGACACAGCTGTTCAGTCATCCTCCGTCTTCGCTCCACCTGGGACAGCTTAGACCGACCAATCTGCATTGGCTCGGGTGGAGGCGAGACGGGAGAAGGTGAGGCAGAAGGAGGTGGGGTCACTGGGGTTGTGGCGTAAGACACTACTCTGACACGGTGACTACCTCTGGTCTGTCTTTGATAGCGCAGCCTGCGGTCGATTCGAATGGCCGCTGAAATGGTCTCATCGACTGTTCTGGGCTCGAGCTGGCCTTGCATTAGATCAGAGACCTCATCGGACAGCCCTGACAAGAAACAATCTAACAGAGCATAAGTGTCCCACCGGGCTGTAACTGACCACCTCCTAAATTCAGCTGCATAATCTTCGACCGGACCTTTGCCTTGACGCAAAAGCTTGAGCTTCCGCTCAGAAGTCGAGGCAAGGTCCGGATCGTCGTAAATTACTGCCATAGCTTTAAAAAATTCCTCCACAGAAGTAAGGGCTAGGTCTCCGGTGGGCAAACTGTACGCCCATGTCTGAGAGTCGCCAGATAACAAGGTTTTAATAAATGTGACCCTTTGGGTCTCGGTCCCCGAGGATCGGGGTCTCAACTCAAAATAAGACAACACTCTACTCCTAAAATTTCGAAAGTCAGATCTGTGGCCAGAAATCTTTCGGGTACGGGCATACGTATGTCAATGCTAGGAGGAGATCGCACCTCATCCACTGACGTCTGGAGGGTTTGTACAGACCCTGATAGGGCATCAATTAACGCTTTGTGATTACCCAGCACTTGGTTGATGTTATCCACCGAAGTGGCAAATGCGCTCAGACGGTCAGTGCGTGCGTCCATATTGTTTTGGTCTGGTGTTCTGTAACGATCAGTGTAACAGAGAGGGTCTGATTACCGGTGAACTGCAGTATCACCGAGAATACAGAATATACCCGATTATTGGTGATCTGCAGTATCACCGATAATCAGATATATCTACTAACCTCTGAACACCTGAGATAAGAGAGTGTTTGGCGAAACAGTAGTACTATGAGAATTGCACCTCAGGAGGAGGTACAGGAGCAGTAGAGAGTAGTGTTGGGTGAACACCTAGCTGTTCGGGTTCGCGAACATTCGCCGAACATCGCCGCGATGTTCGGGTGTTCGCGCCGAACTCCGAACATAATGGAAGTCAATGGGGACCCAAACTTTCGTGCTTTTTAAAGCTTCCTTACATGCTACATACCCCAAATTTGCAGGGTATGTGCACCTTGGGAGTGGGTACAAGAGGAAAAAAATATTTGAAAAAGAGCTTATAGTTTTTGAGAAAATTGATTGTAAACTTTCAAAGGAAAGACTGTCTTTTAAATGTGGAAAATGTCATGTTTCTTTGCACAGGTAACATGCTTTTTGTCGCCATGCAGTCATACATGTAATACAGAGAAGAGGTTCCAGGAAAAGGGACCGGTAACGCTAACCCAGCACCAGCAGCAGCACACGTGATGGAACAGGAGGAGGCGCAGGAGGAGAAGGCCACGCTTTTTGAGACACAACAACCCAGGCCTTGCATGAGGACAAGAAGCGTGCGGATAGCATGCTTTGTACCGCCATGCAGTCATAAATGTAATAAAGATAAGAGGTTCCATAAACAGGGACCGGAAACACTAACCCAGCAGCAGCACACGTGATGGAACAGGAGGAGGCGCAGGAGGAGAAGGCCACGCTTTGAGACACAACAACCCAGGCCTTTCAGGAGGACAAGAAGCGTGAGGATAGCATGCTTTTTACCGCCATGCAGTCATAAATGTAATAAAGATAAGAGGTTCCATAAACAGGGACCGGAAACACTAACCCAGCAGCAGCACACGTGATGTAACAGGAGGAGGTGCAGGAGGAGAAGGCCACGCTTTGAGACACAACAACCCAGGCCTTTCAGGAGGACAAGAAGCGTGAGGATAGCATGCTTTTTACCGCCATGCAGTCATAAATGTAATAAAGATGAGAGGTTCCATAAACAGGGACCGGCAACGCTAACCCAGCAGCAGCAGACGTGATGGAACAGGAGGAGGTGCAGGAGGAGAAGGCCACGCTTTGAGACACAACAACCCAGGCCTTGCATGAGGACAAGAAGCGTGCGGATAGCATGCTTTTTACCGCCATGCAGTCATAAATGTAATAAAGATGAGAGGTTCCATAAACAGGGACCGGCAACGCTAACCCAGCAGCAGCACACGTGATGGAACAGGAGGAGGCGCAGGAGGAGAAGGCCACGCTTTTTGAGACACAACAACCCAGGCCTTGCATGTGGACAAGAAGCGTGCGGATAGCATGCTTTGTACCGCCATGCAGTCATAAATGTAATAAAGATAAGAGGTTCCATAAACAGGGACCGGAAACGCTAACCCAGCAGCAGCACACGTGATGTAACAGGAGGAGGCGCAGGAGGAGAAGGCCACGCTTTGAGACACAACAACCCAGGCCTTGCAGGAGGACAAGAAGCGTGCGGATAGCATGCTTTTACCGCCATGCAGTCATAAATGTAATAAAGATGAGAGGTTCCATAAACAGGGACCGGCAACGCTAACCCAGCAGCAGCAGACGTGATGGAACAGGAGGAGGCGCAGGAGGAGAAGGCCACGCTTTGAGACACAACAACCCAGGCCTTGCATGAGGACAAGCAGCATGCGGATAGCATGCTTTTTACCGCCATGCAGTCATAAATGTAATAAAGATGAGAGGTTCCATAAACAGGGACCCGCAACGCTAACCCAGCAGCAGCAGACGTGATGGAACAGGAGGAGGCGCAGGAGGAGAAGGCCACGCTTTTTGAGACACAACAACCCAGGCCTTGCATTAGGAAAAGAAGCGTGCGGATAGCATGCTTTGTACCGCCATGCAGTCATAAATGTAATAAGATAAGAGGTTCCATAAACAGGGACCGGAAACGCTAACCCAGCAGCAGCACACGTGATGGAACAGGAGGAGGCGCAGGACGAGAAGGCCACGCTTTGAGACACAACAACCCAGGCCTTGCATGAGGACAAGAAGCGTGCGGATAGCATGCTTTTTACCGCCATGCAGTCATAAATGTAATAAAGATGAGAGGTTCCATAAACAGGGACCGGCAACGCTAACCCAGCAGCAGCACACGTGATGGAACAGGAGGAGGCGCAGGAGTAGAAGGCCACGCTTTGAGACACAACAACCCAGGCATTGCATGAGGACAAGAAGCGTGCGGATATAGCAATGCTTTTTGCCGCCATGCAGTCATAAATGTAATAAAGATGAGAGGTTCCATAAACAGGGACCGGCAACGCTAACCCAGCAGCAGCAGCACACGTGATGGAACAGGAGGAGGCGCAGGAGGAGAAGGCCACGCTTTTTGAAACACAACAACCCAGGCCTTGCATGAGGACAAGAAGCGTGCGGATAGCATGCTTTGTACCGCCATGCAGTCATAAATGTAATAAAGATAAGAGGTTCCGTAAACAGGGACCGGAAACGCTAACCCAGCAGCAGCACACGTGATGTAACAGGAGGAGGCGCAGGAGGAGAAGGCCACGCTTTGAGACACAACAACCCAGGCCTTGCAGGAGGACAAGAAGCGTGCGGATAGCATGCTTTTTACCGCCATGCAGTCATAAATGTAATAAAGATGAGAGGTTCCATAAACAGGGACCGGCAACGCTAATCCAGCAGCAGCAGATGTGATGGAACAGGAGGAGGTGCAGGAGGAGAAGGCCACGCTTTTTGAGACACAAAAACCCAGGCCTTGCATGAGGACAAGAAGCGTGCGGATAGCATGCTTTGTACCGCCATGCAGTCATAAATGTAATAAAGATAAGAGGTTCCATAAACAGGGACCGGAAACGCTAACCCAGCAGCAGCAGACGTGATGGAACAGGAGGAGGCGCAGGAGGAGAAGGCCACGCTTTGAGACACAACAACCCAGGCCTTGCATGAGGACAAGAAGCGTGCGGATAGCATGCTTTTTACCGCCATGCAGTCATAAATGTAATAAAGATGAGAGGTTCCATAAACAGGGACCGGCAACGCTAACCCAGCAGCAGCACACGTGATGGAACAGGAGGAGGCGCAGGAGGAGAAGGCCACACTTTTTGAGACACAACAACCCAGGCCTTGCATGAGGACAAGAAGCGTGCGGATAGCATGCTTTGTACCGCCATGCAGTCATAAATGTAATAAAGATAAGAGGTTCCATAAACAGGGACCGGAAACGCTAACCCAGCAGCAGCACACGTGATGTAACAGGAGTAGGCGCAGGAGGAGAAGGCCACGCTTTGAGACACAACAACCCAGGCCTTGCAGGAGGACAAGAAGTGTGCGGATAGCATGCTTTTACCGCCATGCAGTCATAAATGTAATAAAGATGAGAGGTTCCATAAACAGGGACCGGCAACGCTAACCCAGCAGCAGCAGACGTGATGGAACAGGAGGAGGCGCAGGAGGAGAAGGCCACGCTTTGAGACACAACAACCCAGGCCTTGCATGAGGACAAGAAGCGTGTGGATAGCATGCTTTTTACCGCCATGCAGTCATAAATGTAATAAAGATGAGAGGCTCCATAAACAGGGACAGGCAACGCTAACCCAGCAGCAGCACACGTGATGGAACAGGAGGAGGCGCAGGAGGAGAAGGCCACGCTTTTTGAGACACAACAACCCAGGCCTTGCATGAGGACAAGAAGCGTGCGGATAGCATGCTTTGTACCGCCATGCAGTCATAAATGTAATAAAGATAAGAGGTTCCATAAACAGGGACCGGAAACACTAACCCAGCAGCAGCACACGTGATGGAACAGGAGGAGGCGCAGGAGGAGAAGGCCACACATTGAGACACAACAACCCAGGCCTTGCATGAGGATAAGAAGCGTGCGGATAGCATGCTTTTTACCGCCATGAAGTCATAAATGTAATAAAGATGAGAGGTTCCATAAACAGGGACCGGCAACGCTAACCCAGCAGCAGCACACGTGATGGAACAGGAGGAGGCGCAGGAGGAGAAGGCCACGCTTTGAGACACAACAACCCAGGCCTTGCATGAGGACAAGAAGTGTGCGGATATAGCAATGCTTTTTGCCGCCATGCAGTCATAAATGTAATAAAGATGAGAGGTTCCATGAACAGGGACCGGCAAGGCTAACCCAGCAGCAGCAGCACATGTGATGGAACAGGAGGAGGCGCAGGGGGAGAAGGCCATGCTTTTTGAGACACAACAACCCAGGCTTTGCATGAGGACAAGAAGCGTGCGGATAGCATGCTTTGTACCGCCATGCAGTCATAAATGTAATAAAGATAAGAGGTTCCGTAAACAGGGACCGGAAACGCTAACCCAGCAGCAGCACGCGTGATGTAACAGGAGGAGGCGCAGGAGACACAACAACCCAGGCCTTGCATGAGGACAAAAAGCGTGCGGATATAGCAATGCTTTTTGCCGCCATGCAGTCATAAATGTAATAAAGATGAGAGGTTCAATAAACAGGGACCGGCAACGCTAACCCATCACAGATGGTCATTGTTCATGTTACTTGGTTGGGGTCCGGGAGTGTTGCATAGTCGTTTCCAATCCAGGATTGATTCATTTTAATTTGAGTCAGACGGTCTGCATTTTCTGTGGAGAGGCGGATACGCCGATCTGTGACGATGCCTCCGGCAGCACTGAAACAGCGTTCCGACATAACGCTGGCTGCCGGGCAAGCCAGCACCTCTATTGCGTACATTGCCAGTTCGTGCCAGGTGTCTAGCTTCGATACCCAATAGTTGAAGGGTGCAGATGGATTGTTCGACACAGCTACGCCATCTGACATGTAGTCCTTGACCATCTTCTCCAGGCGATCGGTGTTGGAGGTGGATCTGCACGCTTGCTGTTCTGTGGGCTGCTGCTGCATGGGTGTCAGAAATTTTTCCCACTCCAAGGACTCTGCCGATACCATTCCCTTTTGGGCACTAGCTGCGGCTTGTGTTGTTTGCTGCCCTCCTGGTCGTCCTGGGTTTGCGGAAGTCAGTCTGTCGGCGTACAACTGGCTAGAGGAGGGGGAGGATGTCAATCTCCTCTCTAAAGTCTCCACAAGGGCCTGCTGGTATTCTTCCATTTTGACCTGTCTGACTCTTTCTTCAAGCAGTTTTGGAACATTGTGTTTGTACCATGGATCCAGAAGTGTATAAACCCAGTAATTGGTGTTGTCCAGAATGCGCACAATGCGTGGGTCGCGTTCAATGCAGTCTAGCATGAATTGAGCCATGTGTGCCAGAGTCCTGCCAGAATCCTCATCATCCTCTTGTGAGCGTTGTGATAGTTGTTGTGATGCATCATAGTCGTCACCTTCTTCCTGGTCTGCTTCTGCTGACCATTTGCGCTGAATTGTGGAAGTCCAACGTGCACCGCTCTGGCCCTCGTCAGTGGTGGCAGGAAATTCCTGCTCCAACTCCAGCTGTTCCTCCTCCTCTTCTTCATCATAGCTGCTGGGGCCAGCGTTTCCTGAGGCGGATGGCCTGATGTTGGTACCATCACGCTGATCGTTTTCTCCTTCAGATTCCCCCAGTTGCATCATGACAGCTGTTTCCTTGATTTTCAACATTGACCTCTTCAGTAAACACAGCAGTGGTATGGTAATGCTGACTGAAGAGTTGTCACTGCTCACAAGCAACGTGGACTGCTCAAAATTTTGGAGGACTTGGCAGAGGTCCAACATGTTGGCCCAATCAGATCCACAGAAGCTTGGCAGCTGTCCGGATGTGCCTCGGTACTGCATCGTCATGTACTGGACCACTGCACTCTTCTGCTCGCAAAAGCGGGCTAGCATGTGCAGCGTAGAATTCCAGCGCGTAGGGACATCACACAGCAAGCGATGGTGGGGGAGATTGAAGCGCTCCTGCATCTTGGCGAGTGCCCCCGAAGCAGTACTGGAATTTCTGCAATGTTTGGCCACTCGTCGCACCTTCAACAGAAGATCGGCCACGCCTGGGTATGTCCTCAGGAACCGCTGAACTACTAGGTTCATCACGTGTGCCAGGCAAGGGATGTGTGTCAGCTTAGCCAACCTTAAAGCGCGAATGAGATTACTCCCATTATCACACACAACCATGCCCGGTTTCAGGTCCAGCGGTGCCAGCCACAAATCCGTCTGTTCCTTTATTCCCCTCCAAATTTCCTCCCCTGTGTGCTGCTTATCCCCAAGGCAGATCAGCTTCAGCAACGCTGAACGCTGCTTCCACGATCCTACTGCTGCTGGGTTAGCGTTTCCGGATGAGGTACAGCTTTGAGATGCGTTGGAGGAGAAGGAGGTAGGTGCTGCTGTTGTTATCCAGTGGGAGGGACGGCGGTGCAGCTGTTTGCGGCGTGGACAACACCCGCGCCGTAGCAGGTGAGGAATCGCTGCCAGGCTCCACAAGGTTCACCCAGTGCGCGGTAAGGGAGATGTATCGACCCTGGCCGGACGCACTCGTCCAGGTGTCAGTGGTGAGGTGAACCTTGCAGGCAACGGCATTCTTCAAGCTTCGGGTTATTTTGCTGACCACGTGCTCATGCAACTCAGGCACTGCAGAGCGCGCAAAGTGGTAGCGGCTGGGAACCACGTAACGTGGGATGGCATCATGCCCTTGAAGCTGTTTGTCTCCACCACTCGATATGGCAGCATTTCGCAGGCCAGAAGCTTGGCTATGCTGGCTGTTACTGCCACGGCCCAGGGGTCATTTGCTGGCAATTTCCTCTTGCGATCAAACATCTCCGAGACAGACAACTGAATCGTAGGGCTGCACACTGAAGGGCTGTTGGTTGTTGTGTTTGATGAACACTGGGAGAGGGAGACCTCAAGAGCACTACTCCGGAAAGTGACAGTGTCAGCGTCTGATGTTTGTGAATGTTGTGAACCACACAATGGCTGGGCTACTGCTGCTGCTGAGGCGGGTCTGGTGGTGAGTCTGGTGACCCCAAGGGAGGCAGTGTTGCTGGTACCCTGTCCTGCCGCGTTTGCCCACAGAGTGGGATGTTTGGATAGCATGTGGCGGTTCATGCTGGTGGTGTAGAGGTTGTTAATACTTTTCCCCCTGCTCAGGCGGGTCTTGCACACCTTGCAAATCGCCATAGTACCATCCTCAGTGCAGTCTTCAAAGAAAGCCCAGACTTTGGAGCCTTGCTGGCGATTTCTGTTTGCACCTCTTTTGCCTCTCACTTGAACTTCCACGCTTGTGGTGCCTGAAATTGCGCGCCGCCTACCTTGTGGCACAAGGCGAACTCGTGCAGCAGTGGGTTCTTCAACAGACTCATCTGTGCTGCTGCTACGACTGCGATGTTCTCGTTCACAAACAAAATCTGGGTCTCTGTCCACATTGTCCATACCCTCCTCTTCCATCTCCTAAAACTCGTCATATGTCATTGTGGGGGGCCGCCGCCGTGGAGTAGAGCTCCCCAGAACAACCTCTGCGCAGCTCACTCCAACGTCGTCTTCCAGATCTTGTCGGCCGACCTCCTACAATTGCAACCCCTCCTGCCCAACTTGCTCTGGGAGTTGGGTTTCCGAGTCCTCCTCGGACTCGCCTTGTATTTCAGTGCGCGGTGCATTTCCCACAGTTAATGGTTGTGAATCCGGGCACAACATTTCTGGCTGTTCCTCCATTGACCTTTGAAAGGTGGAAGTTTGTTGGGCTGGGAATAGCTCCTGCGAATACCCCATTGTGTCCTGAGGTAATTCATCGGACTGGTTATCTGGCAGTTGTGTGCGTGGTGTCGCTGCCAGTTGTGTCAGCTTTGTGCCCACTGGCTCCTTGTAACTGGCTGAGGACTCGGACCTCGTGCGTGATGTGCTGGTGCTGCATAACCCACTGCTGAACGCTTGAGAGGTCATCCAAGTAATTATCTGGTCCTGTTCTTTTGGATTTGTGAGGGTTGTTGTCCTGGACAACATGGGCGGTATTGAGTGGGTTTTCTTGGGTGCTCCCCTGTGGCCTGTACGTGAACCGTCAGGGGAAACATCTCTTCCCTTGCCCCTCCCTCTTTTTCCACGGATTTCTTCCTCATTTCACTTATCCTTAAAGTACACGCTGACTGGCAGCAGTACAGTGGCAGTACAGAAATGCTATACAGTGGTGGGTGAGCGGTGTACCACTATTCCCAGCAGCGACACAGAGCACAATGCTATACAGTGGCGGGTGAGCGGTGTACTACTGTTCCCAGCAGACACAGAGTTGCAGTAAACAGAATGCTATATAGTGTGGCTGAGCGAGGTACACAGAGTGGCAGTAAACAGAATGCTATATAGTGTGGCTGAGCGAGCGGTGTACTACTATTCCCAGCAGACACAGAGTGGCAGTAAACAGAATGCTATATAGTGTGGCTGAGCGGTGTACCACTATTCCCAGCAGCGACACAGAGCACAATGCTATACAGTGGCGGGTGAGCGGTGTACCACTATTCCCAGCAGCGACACAGAGCACAATGCTATACAGTGGCGGGTGAGCGGTGTACTACTGTTCCCAGCAGACACAGAGTGGCAGTAAACACAATGCTATATAGTGTGGCTGAGCGAGGTACACAGAGTGGCAGTAAACAGAATGCTATATAGTGTGGCTGAGCGAGCGGTGTACTACTATTCCCAGCAGACACAGAACAGTAAACAGAATGCTATATAGTGTGGCTGAGCGGTGTACCACTATTCCCAGCAGCGACACAGAGCACAATGCTATACAGTGGCGGGTGAGCGGTGTACCACTATTCCCAGCAGTGACACAGAGCACAATGCTATACAGTGGCGGGTGAGCGGTGTACTACTATTCCCAGCAGACATAGAGTGGCAGTAAACAGAATGCTATATAGTGTGGCTGAGCGAGCGGTGTACTACTATTCCCAGCAGACACAGAGTGGCAGTAAACAGAATGCTATATAGTGTGGCTGAGCGAGGTACACAGAGTGGCAGTAAACAGAATGCTATATAGTGTGGCTGAGCGAGCGGTGTACTACTATTCCCAGCAGACACAGAACAGTAAACAGAATGCTATATAGTGTGGCTGAGCGAGGTACACAGAGTGGCAGTAAACACAATGCTATATAGTGTGGCTGAGCGAGCGGTGTACTACTATTCCCAGCAGACACAGAGTGGCAGTAAACAGAATGCTATATAGTGTGGCTGAGCGAGGTACACAGAGTGGCAGTAAACAGAATGCTATATAGTGTGGCTGAGCGAGCGGTGTACTACTATTCCCAGCAGCGACACAATGACTGGGGGGACCCTGGCTAGCGTGGCTGGAGAGCGAACTACCCTGCCTGCCTACCCAAAGCTAAACCCACAGACAAATGGCGGAGATATGACGTGGTTCGGGTATTTATTTACCCGAACCACATGACAGTTCGGCCAATCAGAGCGCGTTCGGGTCCGAACCACGTGACCCGTTCGGCCAATCACAGCGCTAGCCGAACGTTCGGGGAACGTTCGGCCATGCGCTCTTAGTTCGGCCATGTGGCCGAACGGTTTGGCCGAACACCATCAGGTGTTCGGCCGAACTCGAACATCACCCGAACAGGGTGATGTTCTGCAGAACCCGAACAGTGGCGAACACTGTTCGCCCAACACTAGTAGAGAGTACTGCACAACCGTATGTTCCTTCCGATGGCCTAGAGTCTCCCGGGGGAGGAGTTAGGCAGAGAGTAGGAAGGACAGAACGAGAGTGACACCGGAGAGAGGGTGTCACTAACAGGTCTGGGAACTGCCTCTAACAGTAAGGCCAGTTCTCGAGGTCGGACAAGCCAGGTCGTTAACACACAGACAGATAAGGTACAGATTCAGAAGACGGATACGTAATCCAATAGACAGGCAGAGTTTGGCAATGGGTATCAGAATAACGAGGTACAGGATCAGAGTTCAGAAGAATAGTCAGGCAGGCAAAAGGTCATAACAAATAATACAGGTAATATTCCTAACGCTAAGGTGTGAGGTTCTTGATCGTCAACACCTTTGGAAACTATGCTAGAACACAGATACGAACAAGGTCTGAGTGCTACAACGTTGTGATCACAACGCCAGACAACCAGAGAATGACCAGCACCCAGTATATATACACCTGTGCTCTCCAGCACCTCCCTTAAGTGCTGGACCAATGAAAGTTGCTGTAATTGTCAGCTGATCGGCCTGGTCAGCTGACCCTTCTCTGACTGCCATAAAAGTTCTGCCTCTCCGCGCGCACGTGCATCATTCTGAACCTAGGTGGACTATCAGTCCCAGCCACACCAGTACTGCTTTGCAATGTCTCCGCTGACCCATGCGCGGGGTTGGTCGCACCGCTATCTGCACCGGCGGCTGCCTCCCCGCGCTGGGTCAAAGTGTCAGCAACAGGGCCATGCGTGCTAACCGCTGCGTCAGACTCGGCGGGTTTTCCGCGTTCCGCCATGCTCTCCATGGAAACAGCCGCCTCACGCTGAGTAGAGGCGGCTGATTTTCCACGTTTCCTTACACCAGGGGTATATGTGCCCAGTATATGTGCCCAGTATATGTAGCCAGGGGTATATGTCCCCAGAATAGGTAGCCAGGTGTATATGTGCCCAGTATAGGTAGCCAGGGGTATATGTGCCCAGTATATGTAGCCAGGTGTATAGGTGTCCCCAGAATAGGTAGCCAGGTGTATAAGTGCCCAGTATATGTAGCCAGGTGTATATGTGCCCAGTATATGTAGCCAGGTGTATAGGTGTCCCCAGTATATGTAGCCAGGGGTATATGTCCCAGTATATGTAGCCAGGTGTATATGTGCCCAGTATATGTAGCCAGGGGTATATGTGCCCAGTATATGTAGCCAGGGGGATATGTGCCCAGTATATGTAGCCAGGGGGATATGTGCCCAGTATATGTAGCCAGGGTGTATATGTGCCCAGTATATGTAGCCAGGGTGTATATGTGCCCAGTATATGTAGCCAGGGTGTATATGTGCCCAGTATATGTAGCCAGGGTGTATATGTGCCCAGTATATGTAACCAGGGTGTATATGTGCCCAGTATATGTAGCCATGGTGTATATGTGCCCAGTATATGTAGCTAGGGTGTATATGTGCCCAGTATATGTAGCCAGGGTGTATATGTGCCCACTATATGTAGCCAGGGTGTATATGTGCCCAGTATATGTAGCCAGCATGTATATGTGCCCAGTATATGTAGCCAGGGTGTATATGTGCCCAGTATATGTAGCCAGGGTGTATATGTGCCCAGTATATGTAGCCAGGGTGTATATGTGCCCAGTATATGTAGCCAGGGGGTTTATGTGCCCAGTATGTGTAGCCAGGGTGTATATGTGCCCAGTATGTGTAGCCAGGGTGTATATGTGCCCAGTATATGTAGCTAGGGTGTATATGTGCCCAGTATATGTAGCCAGGGTGTATATGTGCCCAGTATATGTAGCCAGGGTGTATATGTGCCCAGTATATGTAGCCACAGTGTATATGTCCCAGTATATAGGCAGGTGTATATGTAGCCAGTATATATAGGCAGGTGTATATGTGCCCAGAATAGGTAGCCAGGTGTCCCCCCCAGGAGGGGAGCAGCGCTGAGAAGAGCGAGAGCCGTGGGCAGCGGTGGAGAATGGGGGCAATCTCCCCCCCCCCCCTTCCCTCACCTTAGGGTGCTCTCCCTCCCTCGCTGTCCCCTCCGGAACTAAGTGCGGTGGCTGGCAGTGGGGCGGAACTTACCTTCCGTGTCTCTGTCCCATCTGGTCTGGTCGGGTAGCCGGCGCGGGATGATTTGCCACTACTCTGGTCTGATCCAGACCAGAGCAGCGGCTGCAGAACCAGAACTTCCGGCCGGCGCTTGGAGCGACACGGAAGGTAAGTCCCGCCCGCTGCCAAGCGCCACCACACGTAGTTAGTTTCGGAGGGGAGAGCGAGGGAGGCAGAGCATCCTAAGGTGAGAGAAGGGGGGGAGATGGCCCCCTTCTCCGACGCTGCCCACAGCTTTCCCTCCACTGCGCTGCTCCCCTCCTGTTATGGGCGGCTGTCAATACTGACAGCCGCCTAGGACTTTGGGGGCTCATACCGGGATAGCGGGAGAGCCCCCCAAAATCGGGAGAATCCTGACGAAGACGGGACGGCTGGGGACTATGGTTACAGTACCTGGATTCGGATATCCGTGGATATCCAGGGTATACGGCCAGATATCCGCATAGAGCTATCCGGATTTGGCCCCAGGTATCTGGGATCCGGCTGGATACTCGGGTTACCCGGGTATCCGGAATCCGGATGAGTATCCCTGACGGTGACTCCAGCGACCAGCCTGCCCTCACTGAGCCCGCTCTTCACCACAGGGACTGCGAGCGTTTACAGGGATGTGGTTGCCCAGTTTGAGGAGGAGGTGACGGAGGCATGCAAAGAGGAGGAGGAGGTGGAGTATGAGGTGGAGAAGTACCAGTACCACCAGCACACTTGCTTGAAGGCAGCTCGTCATCAGAGGAGGAGGAGGTGTCTCTGGCACAGAGGCGCGGCAGCAGCAAGCCGGGCAGCACAGGGCGTGGAAGGCAGGAGCCACAGCCTGATGCTTCAGCCACTACCACCACCCGCAGCAAACCCTCCAAAGGAAAACAAAATCCCCAGCCCTCAAGCTCCAAGGGCAAGTTGAAATCTACCGTCTGGCGGTTCTTCACTAAGTGCAAAGTAGACAAGACCCGTGCACTTTGCCACAATTGTGGTGTCAGTCTTAGCAGAGGTCCCGATCTCAACAAGTTGAGTACCTCGTGCCTGCAGACCCACTTACAGACCAAACATTTTGATGAGTACAGTGAGTTTATGAAGGTGAAGGACAGTGGCGCAGGCAGTGGTCAGAGTCAGACAGCCACTGCACAGACTTCAGCAGCAGCAGCATCCCACCCTCCTGCTCATCCAGCAGCAGCAGCAGGAGCACAGCAACTCACTGTCCCCCCCCCCCCCCCCGGGCAGCCAGTCCTCAGTGGCTTTCTTTAGCTCCCTCCACAGTGGCCTCCTTTTCCTCCCGTGCAGGCAAACGCTGCCAGACCCTGACCAGCGAGTCATTTACCGGTGTGACCAATGTGCTGCCTCCCACCAACAGGCGCATCCGGGTGCTGAACGGGTTGCTTGCCCGGGGCATGTGCTCCCAGCTCCTGCCATACTCCTTTGTGCAGGAGGGAAGTGACATAACAGCGCTGATGCAGTTTGGGATCCCGGAGTGGCAAGTTCCCAGCCGCCACTACTTCCCCCGCAGGGCGATCCCAGCACTCCATCGATTCGCTATGGTGAATGTGGGCTGCTTGCTCAATCACGCTGTGAGTGAGCGGATCCACATAACAATGGATTCGTGGAGCAACCACTTTGGGACAGACAGCTACCTGTCCTTCACGGCTCACTGGGTCAGCCTGGATGAATGCGCCAGCAGGTCCATCCTCGGGCGCATCAGCGGCAGCAGCAGCAGCACCAGTCACCCACTATGTGGTGCCACCACGCGGGGTCAGGGGAGACCCCACCGCCAAGCGACCGCGCATCCAAAGCAGTGTTAAGGCCCGCCACTGCCAAGCACTGCTGGAGATGAGAAGCCTGGGGAAGAATAGCTTGACAGCAGCCAACCTGCTCCGCTACCTGAGGGAGCAGGAGAAGACGTGGCTGACCCCCAGAGGCCTGAGAGTTGGATTGGTGGTGTCCGACAATGTGGCAAACCTGCTGGCTGCAATCAGCAGGGGACAGTTGGCCCACGTCGCCTGCTTGGCCCACGTCCTCAACCTGGTGGTACAGAGGTTCATGCACACCTACCAGGGGATGGAGGAGCTGTTGGAAGCGGCTCGGAAAATTGTGCACACTTCCCGCCGCTCAGCTGATGCCGCAGCAAACCTGGCTGCCATCCTGCAGAGTGAGGGCCTGCCAAAACACCGCCTTGTCATTGATGTGCCAACTCGTTGGAACTCCACCCTGGCGATGTTGGAGCGGCTGGTTGAGCAAAGGAGGTCTGTCCACCAGTACATCTATGATGCCACTGTCGCCGGCAACACCAAACTCAAGCTCATCTCCAACGTGCAGTAGGGGCAGATGCTGCAGGTCTGCTTCGTGTTGGCTCCCTTCTTGCAGGAAACCAACCTGGTGAGTGAGGAATAGGCATCCCTCTGCCAGTGGGTGCCCTATGTTTGTCTGCTGGACAGGGCACTGGGTGATTTGATGGATGTGGGAGAGGAGGCCCTGAAGCAGCTAGAACAGAAGCCGCCCGCACAGTCCACTTCTGCGCAGGAATTTGAGTTGTTGGAGGAGGAGGAGTTGGAGGTGCTGGACGTTGCTGTTGAGGGAGAACAGTGGAGTGCTACAGCAGTGGTGAGAGGGTGGAGAGAGGAGGAAGAGGCTCAGGGGCCAGAGGAGGAGGACAGCAACCTTGAGGCCCCTGACCCTGATGTCTCTGGTGGATGCACCGCAGTGTTCAACATGGCAAGGCACATGTCGCGGTGCCTGCGCACAGACCCCAGGGTTAAGCAGATGCAAGCGAGGGAGGACGCCTGCATCAGCATGATCCTGGACCCACGGCTTAGGGAGAGGGTGGCTCAGTTTCTGCCTGCTGGAGACCGTGAGCAGCAAACAAGGGAGTTGCAGGAGATCCTTGTTCGGCGAGTGGAGGAAGCCTTCCCCCAGCCTTCCACCCCCTCCTCTGTCCCGGTCCAGCCAGCACAGCAGCCGGTGCCTGCGGACAGCAGCAGCTTCAGGCGGCCAGGAGACCTGCTGTCATTGACAAAGGCGCTCTACCTGATGGTTGAGCAGCTGAGAGAGGAGGTGCGTGCAGCAGCCACCTCCTCTCAGTCACAGCCGGCGCACAGCCCGACTACATGGGGTCCTTCAGTGGGCTTTACACCCACAGCGAGGAGCCTGTGGACCCCATGGAGTACTGGGTGGAGCGCTTGCACATCTGGAATGAGCTGGCGCAGTACGCCCTGGAAGTTTTGTCTTGCCCCCCTTCCAACGTGCTGTCCGAGAGGTGGTTCAGTGCGGCCAGTGGCGTGGTCACCGAGAAGCGCTCTCGTCTGTCCCCAGAGGGCATGGACAGACTCACAAGGTAAACCAGGCCTGGATTGAAGGCACGTTCCTGGCACCTGTTGTCGGCGAGAGGAGGATATGAGGTGCCTGGGAATTATTGTTTGACATCAACCTTCAGTACCTGGGTCAAGATAATTTGGCCTGATTTTTCTTTAGTTGCTGTGGTACTAACGCTAGGTACCATGGCCCTTGACATGCCTGCTGCCACACGTCACTCCTCCTCCTGCTGCTGTATTTAACATCCTGCTGTCTGTGTTCCCACCGCTAGGGTCCACAGAATACATTGCCTGCTGCCAAACGTCACTCCTCCTCCTCCTCCAGCTGTATTTATCCTCCTGCTGTCTGTGTTCCCACCGCCAGGGTCCACAGAATACATTGCCTGCTGCCAAACATCACTCCTCCTCCTCCTGCTGCTGTGTTTATTTATTTATTGTATTTATTTATTTATTGTATTAATAAAGCGCTAACATATTATGCAGCACAGATTTTTATCCTCCTGCTGTCTGTGTTCCCACTGCTAGTGTCCACAGAATACATTGCCTGCTGCCAAGTTGACAGGTTCAGTAAAATGTCTCATTTCGTCCCATTGAAAGGACTCTCCTCAGCTCAGGAATTGGCCGATCTCTTCATCCAGCACATTTTCCGGTTGCATGGCATTCCGGAGAATGTGGTGTCAGATAGGGGAGTCCAGTTTGTATCTAGGTTCTGGAGAGCCTTTTGCAAACAGCTTGATATGGACCTGTCATTTTCATCAGGCTACCACCCACAGACCAACGGACAGACTGAGAGAGTTAACCAGTCCCTGGAGCAATTTCTCAGGTGTTATGTGGCAGATGCCCAGTCAGACTGGGTGAAGTTTTTGCCTTTTGCGGAATTTGCGCATAATAGCCTGAAGAGTTCTTCTTCAGGTTTTTCTCCTTTTCAGGTAGTTTCAGGGAGATCTCCCAAATTCTCTCCTTTACCTGTGGCATCATCCCCTTTCCCTGCTCTAGAGGATTGGCAAAGGGCATTGAAGGAAGTGTGGGTGATGGTAAAGAGGAATCTGGGAAAAGCCTTTCAAACGCAGAAAAAACAGGCGGATAAAAGGCAGTCTGTGGAGTGGAAATTCTCTCCAGGTGACATGGTGTGGTGGGTGTCTACTCGGCATCTGGCGTTAAGGCAACCATCTCCCAAGTTGGGACCCAGATTTGTAGGCCCATACCCGGTGTCCAAAAAGATTAATGATGTGACATATATGATTGATCTCCCAGCCAGCATGAGAGGTGTAAGATCATTTCATGTTTCCTTATTGCAGCCTGCTGTGCAGGTGGATTCCTTTCTCCCCCCACCCCCCCCCCCCCTGTGAGTATGAGATCGAGAACATTTTGGATTCTCGAATAGTGCAGAATTCTGTACAGTACTTGGTCCATTGGAAGGGATATGGTCTAGAGGAGAGAACTTGGGTTCCGGAGTACCGCATGCATGCCGAGGATCTGAAAAGAGAGTTTCATGAGCGATATCCTGAAAAGCCGTGTAAGAAGCGTCCGGAGTCCACTCCTCGGGGGGGGGTTGCATGGTGGAACTTTGCCTGCTCCTTCAGTCGCACATAGACTGAGGTCTACCAGACAGGATCTTTATGCAAGCAGAAGGGGAGTCAGCTGATCAGCCGGTCAGCTGACTCCAGCACTGATCCTGATTGGCTGAGTGACGGGGGTGGTGCTTAGGAGCGCTCCCAGTATATATAGAACAGGCCTGTCAGTTGTTCCTCGTCTGCTGTTGCATATGCTACGTGTTAGCACTCAGACCCATAGTCAGATCCGAAAGTGTGCCTAGAACCAGCAGGAGCTGAGGATCCACACTTAGACAGATTCTGTTGATAGCTTAAAGTACTAATTGAATTGTATTATTTGTTATGACCCTCTGCTAGCCTTGACTACTCTTCTGTCTTGTGTTTCTGTGCCTTTGCCTATATGATCCAGTTGCCGACTTGGCTATCTCTCACTCTGATTCTGTCTTCCGCCTTTGTACCGTATCTGTCCGTGTGTTGCCAAACCTGCTTGTCTGACTCTTCTGCCCTCACCAGGGAGCTAGTCCTGGTGAGGGGTTCTCAGTTTAGTAATCACCTGCTCCTCAGGTTGATAGCTGCAGTATAGTCTGAATCACCTGCTCCTCAGGTTGATAGCTGCAGTATAGTCTGAATCACCTGCTCCTCAGGTTGATAGCTGCAGTATAGAGTCTGAATCACCTGCTCCTCAGGTTGATAGCTGCAGTATAGTCTGAATCACCTGCTCCTCAGGTGGATAGCTGCAGTACAGTCTGAATCACCTGCTCCTCAGGTGGATAGCTGCAGTACAGTCTTAACCACCTGCTCCTCAGGTGACTAGCTATCATTATATGCTGTCTGCGTCTCCTGCCCCTCAGGGGATCACCTGTTGCAGTACAGTCTGAATCGTTCCTCGAGTGATCTCGCTACATTGTCTTACTGTGCATCACCCACTCCTCGGGTGAACCTATCATTACTCCTCTTAGTCTCCAGCTTGCTGGAATACTGATTACTGTGTTGATTAGAGATACCCCCTTCACCAGCTCCTCTGGACAGTGGGTATCTCCATCTATATTTACTGATGCACTAAACACCATCTTACATTTTTGTATCCTGTGTGTCTTGCTATACTTGTATTATTGGTGATTCTGCAGATCATCCATAATCAGGTATAACATCTGTATTATTGGTGATACTGCAGATCACCAATGATCAGAAAATCTGTTCTGGCTGACACCGATCGTTACAATGGGACCATTGGTCTATTGATGTCAATTTTATATTGATTATAATGATAGGTTATCAGTTTATTTATTATTTAACTATTTATTATTTAATTGATTTTTAATTACTTAATTTTGTAATATTATTTATCTGTAATTTATTATACTCCTTCAAAATCCATTCCCATGGGGGCATGACTTAGCCAAGATGGACGTGTGGGACTAGAGCTCCATGACCAGCTTAATAATAACGGCTCATACCGATGGTGCCACTACCTGCTTCCCTCTCCGATCCGGAGTTAATGATCCTAGAAGGGGATAACTCCAAGAAGCGCAAAAAAGGCAGCAGAAACTGCAAAAACTCACGGACTACTTTGTAGAGAAAACTAAGCACTCGTCCTCTTCATCTAAAGATGGCGCCCGCCCCCCAACAAAGGAGACTTTGCTGGCTAAGGACAAAGAGCTGTCAGGTACTGTACCTCCTGAGCCCCACTCTGATGGCTCCTCGTCCTCTCCGTAAAGATCTCCGTTATCTCGGAGCCCAGTTAAAAATAAACTCCGTACATCCCCGCTGGACGAACGAGAGAGTCCCATGGCACATGGAGCAGCTTTATTTGATGCTGCCACTGCTTCTATCAAAGCTTTCCTGGCCTCAGATCAAGCAGCGTCCCAAAACGACATAAAAGAAATCCTTCTCTCCTTTAAGTCATCGCTACTTAGTGATATTGCTGCCATGAACAGTGACTTGCAGTGAGAGATATCAAGCCTAGGAGACAGGGTGGACTCAGTAGAACACAGGGCAGCTCTAATCTCGTCCAAATATAATAAAATGGTGGATGTTGCAAACTCTCAAGAGGAGGACATATAGTGGCTGAAAAACAAATCCTCTGACATGGAGGACAGATCAAGAAGAAATAACCTCAAATTTAGGGATATTCCTGAACGAATTACAACAGGGGAGCTCCAAAATGTCATCTAGCTGCTTTACCAAATGCATAGGCTACCTAAACCAATGTTCCTCCCTGACTCTGTGCCTAGAGACGTGATCGTCAGATATGTTTTCTACCAAACCAAAGAAGAGCTGATGAAGGCAGCGAGACAGCCTAATAAACTTTCTGATCCGTATAGCAATATCCATCTATATTCAGATTTATCACACGCAACCTTGCAAGAGAGGAGAGAACTACAACAATACGCAAAAGCTCTCCGAGATCATCAGATTATCTACAAGTGGGGTTTCCCCACCAAACTTCTCTTTAAAATAGATAATAAACTCTACTCTATATCCTCCCCAGAAGATGGCGCCGCTACGCTAAAATTCTTAGGCTTCGCCATTCCTCCGCTCCCTCAAAGACCCTCCATCCGAGTGTCTACTGCAAAAATTGCATCTAAGTGGCATCCAGGCTTGCTCTCCAGGACTCCCGAATGCGAATTTACACTAATTATTTGGGTAAAATTCAGCATTCCCGAAGTCGAAGCCGAATGCGCCGGACCCGAAGCCGAAGGCGGGCGCATGTGCGCATTTGAATTCGGCCGGATGACGCGTGGGGTTCGGCTTCGGGATTCGGGAGTGACGCGGGCCGATCAGAATTCCTCCAGCCGAGTCCCTGGCAACGCTAGCAACCAATCAGAGGAGGGGAGCCTGGCCCTCCCCTCCTCTATATAAGGCGGCGGCCATTTTGCGGAGCTACGCACTTGTGTGACTGAGCTGGTACTGAGAGCATCTCCAGTGCTGTGCAGCGTGTCTGATCAAGTGTATTCTGTGCTAAACCTAGCTTTTTGCTTCCTAAACACCTCCTAAACACATTCATTGTACTTTTATATAGATAGATAGTAATTTGATTGTTTGTAGTCAGCTAGTGTGTACTGTATACTGTGCTAGGCTAGTGTTAGTCTGTGTGCAGGCTAGGCCTGCTAGCCTAGGGCAGCCTTAGCCTACTACTAGCTTAGGTAGGTTAGGGATTCTAGTTAGTTGTGTACTAGTAGTACTAGTTTAGTTAATTATTACTGCTGTAGTCTGTTACTTTATTAGTTTCAGTACTGTGTTAGTTAGTTACTGACTGTGACAGGTCACCACCAGCATCCATTGTGAGTGACCTGACCTGTGACTGTCTGTCACCTCACCTGCCCAAGCCTATTGATTGATTGCGTCTGACCGTGTGTGACCGTTTGTAATTGTCACCGATTGTCTGCCGCACTACTTACTTGTAGCCTATTACGCTAGGTGTTTCTTAGTTACCTGCGTGCGTGCATGCATACTACTAGTGTCTACGTCTACTACTATACTACTAGTCTACTAGTCTAGTACCCGTTCACTAATTTTTTTTTCAATTTTACTGTGTGATTTTATTATCATCCGTAGTGTGTGTAATAAATAAGAGTTACAACACATACAGGCCACCACACCAGCATCCGTTGTGAGTGACCTGTGACTGTCTGTCACCTCACCTGCCCGAGCCTATTGATTGATTGCGTCTGACCATGTGTAACTGTTTTTAATTGTCACCGACTGTCTGCCGCATGACTTACTTGTAGCGTAGTGCGCTAGGTGTTTCTTAGTTACCTGCGTGCGTGCATACTACTAGTGTCTACTACTATACTACTAGTCTACTAGTCTAGTACCCGTTCACTTATATTTTTTTTTCAATTTTACTGTGTGATTTTATTATCATCCGTAGTGTGTGTAATAAATAAGAGTTACAACACATACAGGCCACCACACCAGCATCCATTGTGAGTGACCTGTGACTGTCTGTCACCTGCCCGAGCCTATTGATTGATTGCGTCTGACCGTGTGTAACCGTTTTTAATTGTCACCGACTGTCTGCCGCACGACTTACTTGTAGCGTAGTATGCTAGGTGTTTCTTAGTTACCTGCGTGCGTGCATACTACTAGTGTCTACTGTCTACTACTATACTACTAGTCTACTAGTCTAGTACCCGTTCACTTATATTTTTTTTTCAATTTTACTGTGTGATTTTATTATCATCCGTAGTGTGTGTAATAAATAAGAGTTACAACACATACAGGCCATCACACCAGCATCCGTTGTGAGTGACCTGTGACTGTCTGTCACCTCACCTGCCCGAGCCTATTGATTGATTGCGTCTGACCGTGTGTGACCGTTTTTAATTGTCACCGACTGTCTGCCGCACGACTTACTTGTAGCGTAGTGCGCTAGGTGTTTCTTAGTTACCTGTGTGCGTGCATACTACTAGTGTCTACTACTATACTACTAGTCTACTAGTCTAGTAACCGTTCACTTATATTTTTTTTTCAATTTTACTGTGTGATTTTATTATCATCCGTAGTGTGTGTAATAAATAAGAGTTACAACACATACAGGCCACCACACCAGCATCCGTTGTGAGTGACCCGTGACTGTCTGTCACCTGCCCGAGCCTATTGATTGATTGCGTTTGACCGTGTGTGACCATTTTTAATTGTCACCGACTGTCTGCCGCACGACTTACTTGTAGCGTAGTACGCTAGGTGTTTCTTAGTTACCTGCGTGTGTGCATACTACTAGTGTCTACTACTATACTACTAGTCACCACCAAGTCACCACCCACACAGACTTTATTAAAGTTTACACCCTTTCCCGCCCTCTTCTACTTATTTTTTTTTTTACTGTATTTGTATAGTGCACAATGACTGGCAGAGGTAGAGGGCGAGGCACCACCAGGAGAGGAAGCGCCATTGCAGGAGCCACTGCCAGCAGCAGCAGGTCTGGGACTGGTGCGCCGCCAGCCACTGACCACAGGGAGGAGGTGCAACAGCAGCGTGTTGCGCCCATCTTTGAGACGGGTCGTCGCCCACGGCCCATTGGGGAGAGTCAGGTGCAGGCTGTGGTGGAAATGATGGCGGGGCAGGAAGCCACCTTTTCCAGCCAGGCCTCTAGCACCAGCGAGACTAGTGCCACCAGCACCAGCACTCCTGTCCGCAGCAGGCCTCCACCAGCGCTTGAGGCCATGGTCACGGTGACCCCATCGACCAGCCTGCCCTCAATGAGCACGCTCTTCTCCCCTGAGACTGTGACCATGTACAGGGATGTTTTGGAGAAGTATGAGTTGGAGATGATGGGGCCATCCAAGGAGGAGGAGGAGGAGTTTGGGGTGCAGAAGTTTGTTGTTGGCGCTGAGGAGGAGGGGCGTGATGCAGGGGATGTTGGGGTAGAGGAGTTGGTTGAGTCGGGCTCACAGGATTTTTTTGGGGTTGATGATGATGACTTGATAGATCCTTCCTATGTATCACCAGTACCACCAGCACAGTTGGTTGAGGGCAGCTCATCATCGGAGGAGGAGGCGTCTCTGGCGCAGAGGCACGGCAGCAGCAAGGCGGCCAGCACAGGGCGTGGAAGGCAGGAGCCACAGCCTACTGCTTCAGTCGCTATCACCACTCGCAGCAAACCTCTAACTACAACCAAAAAGGCACAATCCTCCAAGGGCACCCAAAAACCCCAGCCCTCAAGCTCAAAGAGCAGGTTGAAGTCCCCAGTCTGGCAGTACTTCACCAAGTGCCCAGTGGACCCGACCCGTGCAATTTGCAACAGTTGCAATCTCAGTCTCAGCAGAGGTCGCGATATCCACAAATTGAGTACCTCGTGCCTGCAGACCCACTTACAGAGCAGACATTTTGAGGACTTTAATGAGTCGGAGAAGCTTATGCAAAGTGGTGCAGGCAGTGGTCAGAGCCAGACAGCCACTGCACAGATTTCAGCAGCAGCAGCAGCAGCCAACCCTCCTGCCCATCCAGCAGCAGCAGCAGCAGCAGCAGCAGCAGCAGCAGCAGGAGCACAGCAGCAACTCACTCCCCCCCCCCCCCCCGGGCAGCCAGTCCTCAGTGGCCTCATCAGCTCCCTCCACAGTGGCCTCCTCTCGTACAGGCAAATGCCGCCAGACCCTGCTCAGTAAAGCATTCCCTGGTGTGACCAAGGTGCTGCCTCCCGCCCACAGGTGCATCCGTTTGCTGAACGGGTTGCTTGCCCAGGCCATGTGCTCCCAGCTCCTGCCATATTCCTTTGTGCAGGAGGGGAGTGACATCAGAGCGCTGCTGCAGGTTGGGATTCCGGAGTGGCAAGTCCCCAGCCGCCACTATTTCTCCCGCAGGGCGATCCCAGCACCGCTCTGCCATGGAGAACGTGGGCCGCGCGCTGGATCACGCTGTCAGTGCGCGGATCCACATAACCATGGATTCCTGGAGCAGTTGGTTTGGGACAGAGCGCTATCTGTCCTTTACGGCCCACTGGGTCAGCCTGGTGGAAAGCCTGAGCGAGGAAGCAGCAGGTCCATCCTCGGGCGCAGCAGCACCAGTCGCCCACTACGTGGTGCCACCGCGCGGGGTCAGGGGAGAAGCAGCAGCTCCCACCGCCAAGCGATCCCGTCTCTCCAGCAGCGTGAAGGCTCGCCACTGCCAAGCGCTGCTGGAGATGAAAAGCCTGGGGAAACACTCCTTGACGGCAACTAACGTGCTCCGGTACCTCAGGGAGCAGGAGAGGACGTGGCTGACCCCCAGAGGCCTCACTGTGGGATTGGTGGTGTCCGACAATGCCGCCAACCTGCTGTCTGCCATCAGCAGCGGAGACTTGCTCCACGTCCCTTGCTTGGCCCACGTCCTGAACCTGGTGGTGCAAAAGTTCATGCGCACCTACCTGGGGATGGAGGAGCTGTTAGAAGCGGCGTGGAAAATTGTGCCGCAGCAAAACTGGCAGACATCCAGCAGCAGGAGGGCCTGCCACGACACCGCCTTATCATAGATGTGCCAACTCGCTGGAACTCCACCCTGGCGATGTTGGAGCGGCTGGTTGAGCAGAGGAGGGCTGTCAACCGGTACATCTATGATGCCACTGTCGCCGGCACTGGCAGCAGAAGCAGCACCACACTCCAGCTCCTCACCAACGTGCAATGGGGCAGATGCAGCAGGTCTGCTTGGTGTCTTCCTGCAGGGAACCAACCTGGTGAGTGAACAACGGGCATCCCTCTGCCAGTGGGTGCCCTTTGTTTGTCTGCTGGACAGGGCATTTGGCGATTTGGTGGATTTGGGAGAGGAGGCCCTGAAGCAGCTGGAACAGCAGCCGCCTGCGCAGTCCACTGCTCCGTAGGTATTTGAGCCCCTGGAGGAGGAGGAGGAGGAGTTGGAGGTGCTGGACGTTGCTGCTGGGGGGGAACATCGGAGCGCAGCAGCAGTGGTGCGAGAGTGGAGAGAGGAGGTAGAGTCTCAGGGGCAAGAGGAGGAGGAGGAGGACACTGACCCTGATGTCTCTGTTAGACGGTCCACCCTGTTCCCCATGGCAGCGCACAGACCCCAGGGTCAAGCGGATGCAAGCGAGGGAGGACGCCTGCATCAGCATGATCCTGGACCCACGGCTGAGGGGGAGGTGGGATCAGTTTCTGCCTGCCAGAGACCGTGAGCAGCGAGCAAGGGAGTTGCAGGAGATCCTCGTTCGGCGACTGGAGGAAGCCTTCCCCCCGCCTTCCACTCCCTCTGTCCCTGTCCTGCAGCCACAAGCACAGCAGCAGGTGACTGCGGCCAGCAGCAGCGTCAGGCGCCCAGGAGACCTGCTGTCATTGATGCAGGCGTTCTACATGAAGGTACAGCAGCCGAGAGAGGAGATGCGGGCAGCAGCCACCTTCGGTGAGAGTCACAGCCAGCGCATGATCCGGATGGTGGCCGACTACATGGGGTCCTTCAGTGGGCTTGACACCAGCAGCGAAGAGCCTGTGGAACCCATGGAGTACTGGGTGGAGCGCTTGCACATCTGGAATGAGCTGGCGCAGTACGCCCTGGAAGTTTTGTCTTGCCCCCCTTCCAACGTGCTGTCCGAGAGGTGCTTCAGTGCGGCCGGTGGCGTGGTCACCGAGAAGCGCTCTCATCTGTCCACAGAGGGCGTGGACAGACTGACATTTTTGAAGATTAACCAGGCCTGGATAGAAGGCACGTTCCTGGCACCTGTTGTCGGCGAAAGGAGGACATGAGGTGCCTGACTGGGAATTACAATACATTGCCTGCTGCCTGCCATATGTGACGACTCCTCCTCCTCCTGCTGGCCTGCTGCATTGATTTACCTATGAATTTATTTATGTATTTATTTATTGTATTTCTACCGGACTCCTCCTCCTCCTGCTGGCCTGCTGCATTGATTTACCCATGAATTTATTTATGTATTTATTTATTGTATTTCTACCTGACTCCTGCTGCTGCTGCTGCTGCTGCAGGCCTGCTGCATTGATTTACCTATGAATTTATTTATGTATTTATTTATTGTATTTCTACCGGACTTCTGCTGCTGCTGCTGGCCTGCTGCATTGATTTACCTATGAATTTATTTATGTATTTATTTATTGTATTTCTACCGGACTCCTCCTCCTCCTGCTGGCCTGCTGCATTGATTTACCTATGAATTTATTTATGTATTTATTTATTGTATTTCTACCTGACTCCTGCTGCTGCTGCAGGCCTGCTGCATTGATTTACCTATGAATTTATTTATGTATTTATTTATTGTATTTCTACCGGACTCCTCCTCCTCCTGCTGGCCTGCTGCATTGATTTACCTATGAATTTATTTATGTATTTATTGTATTTATAAAGCGGCAACATATTACACTGCGCTCATTTTCATCCTGCTGCTGTCAGTGGTCCCACCGCCCACACAATTCATTGCCTGCTGTCAGTGCCACACGTCACTCCACCTCCTCCTGCTGCTGCTGTTGTATTTATCCTGCTGCTGTCAGTGGTCCCACCTCCAGAGTCCACACTATGCATTGCCTGCTGCCAGTGCCACACGTCACTCCACCACCTCCTGCTGCTGCTGTTGTATTTATCCTGCTGCTGTCAGTGGTCCCACCTCCAGAGTCCACACTAGGCATTGCCTGCTACCAGTGCCACATGTCACTCCACCTCCTACTGCTGCTGTTGTATTTATCTTACTACTGTCAGTGGCCCCACCGCCAAAGTCCACACTATGCATTGCCTGCTGCCTGTGCCACACGTCACTCCACCTCCTACTGCTGCTGTTGTATTTATCCTGCTGCTGTCAGTGGTCTCACCGCCAGAGTCCACACTATGCATTGCCTGCTGCCAGTGCCACACATCACTCCACCTCCTACTACTGCTGTTGTATTTATCCTACTGCTGTCAGTGGTCCCACCGCCAGAGTCCACACTATGCATTGTCTGCTGTCAGTGCCACACGTCACTCCACCTCCTCCTGCTGCTGCTGTTGTATTTATCCTACTGCTGTCAGTGGTCCCACCGCCAGGGTCCACACTATGCATTGCCTGCTGTCAGTGCCACACTTCACTCCACCTCCTACTGCTGCTGTTGTATTTATCCTGCTGCTGTCAGTGGTCCCACCTCCAGAGTCCACACTATGCATTGCCTGCTGCCACTGTCACACGTCACTCCACCTCCTACTGCTGCTGTTGAATTTATCCTACTGCTGTCAGTGGTCCCACCGCCAGAGTCCACACTATGCATTGCCTGCTGTCAGTGCCACACGTCACTCCACCTCCTACTGCTGCTGTTGTATTTATCCTGCTGCTGTCAGTGGTCCCACCGCCAGAGTCCACACTATGCATTGCCTGCTGTCAGTGCCACACGTCACTCCACCTCCTACTGCTGCTGTTGTGTTTATCCTGCTGCTGTCAGTAGTCCCACCTCCAGAGTCCACACTAAGCATTGCCTGCTGCCTGTGCCACACGTCACTCCACCACCTACTGCTGCTGTTGTATTTATCCTGCTGCTGTCAGTGGTCCCACCGCCAGAGTCCACACTATGCATTGCCTGCTGTCAGTGTCACACGTCACTTCACCTCCTCCTGCTGCTGCTGTTGTATTTATCCTACTGCTGTCAGTGGTCCCACCGCCAGGGTCCACACTATGCATTGCCTGCTGTCAGTGCCACACGTCACTCCACCTCCTACTGCTGCTGTTGTATTTATCCTACTGCTGTCAGTGGTCCTACCGCCAGAGTCCACACTATGCATTGCCTGCTGTCAGTGCCACACGTCACTCCACCTCCTACTGCTGCTGTTGTATTTATCCTGCTGCTGTCAGTGGTCCCACCTCCAGAGTCCACACTATGCATTGCCTGCTGCCTGTGCCACACGTCACTCCACCTCCTACTGCTGCTGTTGTATTTATCCTGCTGCTGTCAGTGGTCCCACCGCCAGAGTCCACACTATGCATTGCCTGCTGTCAGTGCCACACGTCACTCCACCTCCTACTGCTGCTGTTGTATTTATCCTGCTGCTGTCAGTAGTCCCACCTCCAGAGTCCACACTATGCATTGCCGGCTGTCAGTGCCACACGTCACTCCACCTCCTACTGCTGCTGTTGTATTTATCCTGCTGCTGTCAGTGGTCCCACCGCCAGAATCCACACTATGCATTGCCTGCTGTCAGTGCCACACGTCACTCCACCTCCTCTTGCTGCTGCTGTTGTATTTATCCTACTGCTGTCAGTGGTCCCACCGCCAGGGTCCACACTATGCATTGCCTGCTGTCAGTGCCACACATCACTCCACCTCCTACTGCTGCTGTTGTATTTATCCTGCTGCTGTCAGTGGTCCCACCTCCAGAGTCCACACAATGCATTGCCTGCTGCCTGTGCCACACGTCACTCCACCTCCTACTGCTGCTGTTGTATTTATCCTGCTCCTGTCAGTGGTCCCACTGCCAGAGTCCACACTATGCATTGCCTGCTATCAGTGTCACACGTCACTCCACCTCCTCCTGCTGCTGCTGTTGTATTTATCCTACTGCTGTCAGTGGTACCACCGCCAGGGTCCACACTATGCATTGGCCCCGCCCCTTTGGAGGTCAGTGTGTGTGTGGCTGCTGAGGAGAGAGGACCTCTCCTGCTGAGCTCCAGCAGATCCGACTGCTGGTGTGGATTCCAGTGATTCCTGTCTAAGACCCAGGACCCTGTCAAGGCTGAGCGAAGGAGGAGGGAAGTAGGACTTCGTGTGGAGGTTTAGGCTCCCCTGGGCTGGACGGCTCTGGGGGGCCTGGGCCCTGAGAAGGCATCCCTGTCCTCCAGGATGGAGGCTCATGAAGCTAAGGACAGTGCTCCAATGGCAGGTGGAACTGTGAGTACGGTTGTAGAGTGGCACAGGAGTGTCAAATCTGTACAGGAGACTTTGGACTCCCTGCAATATGACTTGAAAAAGCCTATTAATAAGTACGGTCAATCGTGGAAACCGGCTTTTTTAAAATCAAATCCACAGCTACTGAAGCTGCAAGAGCAGATACAGCTGAAGAAGCAACAACTGGAGGAGT